>NC_086317.1:234594325-234894325 GCF_036172605.1 Pelobates fuscus
AGCTGGGGAGAAAGTCTGAAGGGTAGGGAAAGCATGATTTATGTGTGGTTGAGAAAGAGAACGGAAAGGAGGGGAGAATTGTTTCCTTAGCTGTTCAATCTTGTCAGTAAAGTAATATGCAAAGCTATCAGCTGTAAGGTTAGTTTGGGGGGTGGCCACAGCAGGGCGGAGAAGGGAATTAAAAGTGTCAAAGAGACGTCTGGGATTGCGGGAGCATGAACTAATGAGAGAGGAAAAGAAGAACTGTTTGGCGAGGGCAAGGGCTGCGCTGTACGAAAGCAACATGAATCTATAGTGAAGATAGTCTGCCTGGGTGCGGGACTTCCTCCAGGAGCGTTCAGCACAGCGGGAGCAACTCTGCAGATAGCGTGTTGATTTATTATGCCAAGGTTGGGGTCGTGTTCTCCTCGTGGTGCATGTTTGGAGTGGGGCTGCAGTGTTCAAGGCAGATGTGAGGGTAGTGTTATATGTGGAGATGGCCAGTGAGGGACAGGAGAGGGAAGGGATGGATAGCAGTTGTGAATCAATATCAGCCGACAGCTGCTGGAGGTCAATAGAGTTAAGGTTCCTCCTGAGCTGAGGGGGGAGGAGAGAGTGAGGAGGAACTTAGCACATTACGCCCTGACGAAGCCGTCTGTGAATGGAGAAACGCGTAGACACGGAAGCACGTTGAGAAGGGGGCGGAGCCTACGAACAAGCCGGGATTTTTTGAAAGAGCAGCAGCTGATCACTCACATATTTCCCGGACTGCACCAAAAGGAACTCCACTGACCCCTTAACGCAGGAGACATCTCCCAGTGTGGGAAAGCCTGGTTGTGGGTAACGGGAACACATACTGTTTACCCACCATTCCATCTAGTAAGCAGTAACCTGTTTTATTTTCTGTGTATCTAGCAGTGATCTGCTTTGTGTTTGCACATTAAGCAATTACCTGCTTCATGTTTGTTAACTAAGCAGTAACATGCTCTATACTTGTGTTTTTAAATTCATTTTTATAGTTTGTTTTATATCCGATATTGTAATAAATTGTTTCATATCCATTTGATTTAGTAATTATATGTACATTTAGCACTATTTAAGAACTGCCAGTTAATTTATACAGATCTGTTCTATGATCTCTTTATATTTTTCTCTTACATGCTGAGCATAAATTGGAACACCATCCAGTGACAAGTATAAGTATTTTCTTTTCCTTTTTGGAAGCTCTGTTGCATGTGGGGGAGGGACTCATTATACTTTGATATCGCTCCACTTCTTAATACTATATTCAGAAAAGAGAGTTTGAGTAATGACAATATGAGAATCTTCATCAGCCAGATAATCGAGAGTGATCTTTGGTTAGAACACGTGTTGCTGACTTTTAAAGGTCTCTTTAAATAGTAGCACTTCATAGGAAAAGAAATGAACATACCACCAAACACATTGTAAGTGAATCAAATAAAAATACAACATTTTTTTTACCCCAAAACATAAAAAATAAAGAAATAATTGTATTAGTAAAATTGAATATTACTAACAGTTTTTCTTCAAAGATAATAATGAAAAGAGGGTTCCTACACACAAAATACAAACTGAAGACATGGATCTTAACTCCGAATGGAATTTAAATTTCCTTTAGACCTTAACCTTCTGAGCACTATATATGGTATGTGGTACCTTCAGTAAACATTAAATTATAGTGGGGTTGAAAACAGGATTGCAAGGTCCTCCCTTGGTGGTTTTAAAATGGCAATATATGGATGTAGAAGATGACCTTGAATTACAGTTAAATACATCTAATGTTACATTTAATAGTATTTGAATTTTTCCACTTTCAGCATAAAATGTAATTACTGTTAAAATAATTTACACATATGCCATATAATGTAATGAAAAATTCTTAGATGATTATTTCACTGTAAAATATAGTTAAACTGAGTCACAATCATTCACCACTGTTTTTGTAAACGGTAAAAACAACCCACAACATAAAAGGAAAAAGTCATTTAGAGAATAGAGTTGTAACAATTAAAGGGACGCTATAGACACTATAGTCACTGTATTTGTTCTGGTGAGTATAGTCAGTCTCTGCAAGCTTTTTGCAGTAAACACTGTATTTTCAGAGAAATGGCAGTGCTTACATTACAGCCAAGGGACACCCCCACTGGCCACTACTCAGATGGCTACTAGAGGTGCTTCTTGGGGCAGTGCTGCACAGTGTTAGGTCAAACAGTGGGGATAAAGGTAGCGCCAGACTCTGGTCGCACTACATTTTCCTTGTCCCATTGCGCGCGGTCACGTGACATGGCCCGATAAAAAATGGCCACGGTTACGTGACTCGCAATTTTCGTACATTTCTCACCTTTAGAAGCTTAATTTTGCTTCCAAATGTTATCCACTAGTCCACATGGTCTACTACCATTCTAGACCTTTTTTTTTTCATCTTTAAAAAAAATAAAATAAAAAAAATCATAAAATCAATTATGACATCATTTAGACCACACCTTCACTCCCTATATAAACCTAAGCCTGCCAGGTATGACTTTTCTAACCCCACTTGAGAAAGCCACTTTGGTGAAACGCGTTGTGCATATTTTAACTGTTTGTATTTTAATAAAGGTATTTTGGCCTCTTTCCACTGTGTGTGTGCCATTTTCCTTTTTTATTATTTTCTACCTGGCATCCGATTTTAAGTTCCAGTGGGAACTATTCCAATAGGATCCACAGTGGGGATTATACCACTTACACCTACACATTGAGCAGTTAGTCTGTCCAAGTAAATGTGAGTACCAATTCATAATTTTATACTCCTGGTACCTTTTATACTGTGAGAACTATTGCTGTCTCTGTTATATTTTTATGATCTTCATACCGACGATACATCTGCCTACCTACACCATCTTACGTATCCTATAAGTGGGGATCGTACCACTGTACGTTATTCAGACTAGAGCTAGGTTAAGCTCTATCACTTGTAAGTAGGACCATAGATGTTTTATTTACTTTTATGTTATTCTGGGATTTTCTGTACCATTAGTTCTTTCTTTCTGTTGCATATGTGGCTGCCAAGAATACTCTGATCTGACCACATTCCAGAGGAACTACCCTGACTCATTGAGGTTTTATCTTTCAGCAAGTTTTTACATTTGGATTCACACTTGGACTTATATTTGAACTTTCTTTTGCTTTTTATTTGTTTGTCCTTGTGACGAAATCCACTTCGCCACTGGTTTTTGGAGGGGCCTGTTTGCCAGGCTCCTACCCTGGGACTATGGGCCCTGTGATAACTCATGTTCAAAAGTACTGTTTCTGCCCCTTGGACTTTTAACTGGAACAGATTCAAACATGTGGCGGCGGCCATCTTAAATTGTCCAGCAGTGTTTTTTCGTTGAGTGTATGGAACTGTTTTGGGCATGGGACCATGTGCACGGTGGGACAAAAATAAGACTTCCAGGAAATTCCTGAACGCCTGAACCGATCTGGGTGATTTTTGGATATGTTGTTCACTCAGATTGAGGCTATCAGGGGATGCTTTTGTAGGGAAATTTTGTATTGTGGGGTACTTTTTGGGGTTTGCAAAAATGTATGTTTTTTTCTGTTTAGAGTTAATTGAGTTAGCCCATTGTCTTTGTTAATTGTTTCACAGGCAGAGGGGAGGAATTGTGTGCTGTAAGTGGGAGTGTCGGACATTGTTGTATTGTTCTGACTGGTTTGTGTACTTTGTGTGCCTGTGTTTCATCAGGTCCAGGGGGTGTGCCTCTGGCCTAAGGAATTGTATATAAGCAAACCTGTACCAATAAAGCCTCAGACTTGTTCTACCCATCATGAAGTCTTGGCACATGTTTGGGGGATTGGAGAACTACACTCTGGGGATTGATATAATCACTATACTCCCAGAGTATAATCACTAGTTCTTGTAAGAGTTGTTCCTGTTCCTGCTCTCTGGATTACAAGAGAGGTCTACCTACTGGAAGCTGGATACTGGTCTTGGGTCCAGAGTAGGTGGACGATGGCGAGATACCCAAACAAAATTGCATTGATTCGTGGGGTCTGCGGTGGTTAGGGTGTCTAGTGGAGTGCTTGGAGCCCTCAGGAAGCACTAGGAGCAGCCGTCAAATGGAGGTACCCAGTCAGGGTGCCAAGTGATCCGTTACAGTCCTCTTATATATATATGGCTATATATATATATACATATATATAGGTGATAAAACAACTCTGTTTTTATCATGTCTGGTGCTACCTTTATCCCCCCTGTTTGACTTACCTCTGTTGATTATAAAGCTTAGAGGGAGCCTTATGATTTAAGGTGTGTCACCTACTTTAAATTTTATATATATCTTTTAGTTTTGTGTATTGGCGCTGATTCTTATCCTTTTGTCTAGTGCTGCACAGTATGCAGCACTGACGTTTAGTGTCTCCACCCTCTGCACTGCATGGAGACACTGAACTTACTTCAGATTGATTCAATGAGGAGATGCTCTGTCACCTCCCCAGGCCACCTCCTTAGCTGAGATCATCAGAATTGACCATTTCAGCTAATCCAATGCATACATATGGGAAAGCATTTGGCTGAGATCATCACTTCTGATGATGCCAGTCAAGGAGGCAGATCAGGTACAGACCCAGCACCTGCAGCCTAGGATAAAGGTAAGATTTTACTATATTTAGGGGAGCAAGTGGGAAAGGAGGGCTAGATAGTGATCTTAACACTATAGTGTAAGTAGTGTAGTGTAAGAACTTTAGTGTTCTTTTAATTATTTATTGTTTGCTAATTAAATTTAAACATTGTAGTGTGTGCTAAGAGCACACACAAAATTGCTAAAACACCCAAGATCACTGACCCACTAAAAGTTACTTACATACACAAGATTACTGACACATATACAGATAGGTTTAATGATTTGCGCACACAGAAACATGCTCACTAACACACACACACACAAGCTCGATGACATACTAAATAATTATTGGTGCACATACAGGCTAACTGATACATACAGAACTATAAGGTGCTGACAGTCATTACATTCTGGGCATTTGAAAATGTACTTGGTGATGTAGTTAATATTGTGGGTAGCAACAATTTGTGCCTGCTTGCTTTTCTTTGTCATGTTCTGCCGGCTGATTGATGGAGAGTAGCCTTTGGATTCCAACTGATTGGGACTGAGGAACAGTACTTAACCCTGTATAACAATGCTGTTATGGTCATACAGAGGAAGGTGCCTAGTAAGCAGAAAATATAGACAGCTGCTTTGCAAGCATCTGTCAAGGTCTTTGAGCAAAAAAGAAATATGAATACAAATGTTCTTCTGGCCCCTTAAATTGTCTACCCTAGGCTTAAGTCTAGTCAGTCTAGTGATAAATATGACCATGGCCACTATAAAAACATACCCAGAAGCTCGTAAGTGCAACCTAATGGGGATATTCAGTTTAAAGAAACAGATATTATGCATGTTATTAGTAATAAAAAATAAATAAAGTCTATTCTGAGTAAGACCAAACTCAGCAAACCACTGCCACGAACTGGTTAACACTTACACATATTGCAATAATATTGCAGTTTCATATTCATAAAAAAAAATCCCTTTGTCAAGTCTTAAGTTGCACAAACCACAGACCTGGCAACTGATGGAATTTACTTATGGAAAAAAAAGAAAATGATATATTCATTATGATAAATAGATTTCTTAAATTTCTTTCACCCCAAATTCCATGCGGATCAAATAAGAGAGTGGGACATGACACATAGGCAGTAAGTGATGAAAGGATGAAAATATATCGCAATATAATTTTGCACATTGTAGACTGTGGTCAAAGTAGCTTTGTACAACATTGGCAATATAAATGTTTTAAAAACGATATATACATCTTAAAAATGTGTTAAAGGTCTTTGGACTGCATTTCTTAAGATTTACATGTCCTCAAACAGCTTGTAATATAACAAATATTTTATTGTACTTTTTTTCAAACACTAAACAAATCTTTACAGCTACTTTAACCTTTAAAAGTTTATTTTTTGTTTTTCCAATTAAAATTTTACTGCAGTTTTAAAGCAATATTACTGACAACAAAATAACTTAGCAAACAGAGCCACATTTCATATAATGATATCAGAGAAAGATCCAAACAAGCCATTGGTTATTAATAAAAGTCAACAATAGAGAGAGAGAGACATAACCTATAGTGATACACATTGTAACCTACACAGCAATGGTACAGCATCAATCCGTAATCTACAAGTTAAAGAGACACTATAGGCACCTAAACAACTTTAACTTCATGAAGCAGTTTTGGTGTATAGATCATGCCCCTGCAGTCTTACTACTCAATTGTCTACCATTTAGGCATTAAATTACTTTGTTTATGCAGTCGTAGTCACACCTCCCTGCATGTGACTCACACAGCTTTCCTAAACACTTTCTGTAAGGAGAGATCTAATGCTTAAACTTCCATTATTGCACATTCTGTTTAATTTAGAATTTCTTACGTACTGTTCTGTTAATAACCTTCTAATACCTACCGCCCACTTTTGTAGCTTTGTTGTCGGTAACATTTCCTTACCGCCTACCAGTGCCGCAGTAACAAATCTTATAGCGCAAGTGCAATATTTTTTTTTACTTTTTAGAAAGAAGGGTTTAAAAAAAAAAGTACTTAAATGAATCATTTTTTTTTCCTTTTTTTCTATTTTCTATTCTATTTCTATGTGTGTCTGTGAGGTGCTGTGTGTGTGAGGGGGCAGTGCGTGTGTGAGAAGAGCAGTGCGTGTGTGAGGAGAGCAGTGCGTGTGTGAGGAGGGCAGTGTGTGTGTGAGGGGGAAGTGCATGTGTGAAAGGGCAGTGCCTATGTGAGGGGGCAGTGCGTGTGAGGGGACAGTCTGTGTGAGAGGGCAACCTGTGTGTGTGTGAGGGGGCAGCCTGTGTGAGGGGTGTAGTGTGTCTGAGGGGCAGTGTGTGTGTGGGGGGGGGGCAGTGTGTGTGTGTGTGGGATATAGTGTGTGTTTGTGTGGGAAGGATGCATAGGGTCTATGCCGTGTGTAGGTGGGTGAGATGTGAAAATCTACCTTAATGTCTCCCCATCCCTTCTTCATAACTTACCAGGGAGGGGCGACATGATGCTGCAAGGCCTGGTGGTCCAGTGGTGGCATATTCACTTTAGTCTGCAGCTCCTCCAGCTGCAGGTTGACTCTCCTGTCCTCCTTCGAGCACAGCACTGTATTGGAGCATTGCCATGGTAATGCGTTGCAACACTCCGACCAGTCTGCTTGCAGGAGGAACACAGAGCCTCCCAGGTCCTTCCCTCCCTCTGCTGGAACTAAGTGCCAGCGGGCCAAGAGGGCTTACAGCAAAGCTGGCTCTGCATGGACTGGCAGAGGAGATGAAAGGATCTCCCCTACTGGCCTTGGTCCACGGTCATCGAGGCACACTGGGCATTTTCTGCAGAACCCACCACCACTAGTAGGTGGTAGGGACCAGGTTGACTACCCCTGTTCTAGACCATGCATGAACCTCCTGGGTGTGATTAAAGTTCAGTTTACAGAGCAGGAGATACAATCATTGTTAATGCAGGCAGTGTAAGTGACAGCAAGGGTAGGTGCAGCTAGGGCTGCATAAGCAGAAAGTTATTTAACTCTTAAAAAGTGAAACTGCAGGGGCATGATGTACACACCAAAACTGTTTCATAATGCTAAAATAACACACACAAATTAAAACGGATTAATGCAATATCAATAAGCTTGGTGGGACGAAACATCCCTGGCGAGGGAATATTTCACAGGAGAAGGGCAGGGCTAAAGTCAGCACTGTCCAGTAGAAAATAGAAGCCTTGAAAACTCTGCTAATTATATATTTCATGACAGCGTTGTTTTGAGGATTAATTTTCATCACCGTTCAAGCTATGTAATCAGTTTCAGGTAACCACTTCAGAATGACCATGTAAAGCAGCAGTGGGGTCCAGAGTTGGGTACAAATGCCAATTTTGGCAACATCCCACTTTAAAATCTGGGAGTGAAAATCCCTGTGCTCACAAAAAAATATCCACCTCTGCAATGATTGAGACGTGTTACAGTGTTTCATTCTTTCTCAATGCCATTTAAGATACTGCATGTTATTGGATAAGGGTGATTAGATGCATAAAAGACCTAAATAGGTCAATGTGAAAACTCAATTCATAACAGCAGTCCATGGTCACAGCTTGTGTGAAGAGAAAACATGAAAGGTGCTATTTGGATGAAGCATTGCAGCACTCATTGGCATATTTTATTCAAGCAGGACCAATGGATCCACCAGGAGTCCTCATATCTTTATGCAGTGCCTTGATGACCTATTTGCTTTTAGATAGCTGGTCATCATTGTCCAATAGTCTTTGCACTCAGACACAACAGAGTGTGTTTCTCATGCAGGGGACCATCTTGGGCTAACATTGCCAATAACATGGTTCTCCACTGCTCTGATGTTGAGAATATTTTTCCCTAACACTTTTCCAGAAGTTGCAGCAATTCTTTTATGGAAAATAAAAATTTTGGAGTTAGAGATAAGTCAGCAATTTGGAATGAAATCTCTAAAGAACACAATATGTCTCTTCTGTACCACTGTTGCCATCACCCTTTTCTGTTTTGTTATATGTTCCAAATCATTGTCATAGCAAACAAAAAACAAATAATGCTATTACTAAAGATATTTACTTTGAACAAGGGGAAGATAATTTCTCTAAACTGACAACAATTCAATATTTCTGATTTACATATAAATGTATTAAAGCTTGTCCTCCCACTGAGACCTTTGGTAAGAATATGTTTTTATAGATTCTCTTGTATCACGTTTTCTCCTTAAATCTTTGTTATGGAAATGGTTTATGCTTTATGTAAAATTGCTACTTTATATCTGTATCAAACATAATGTTATATCTCTCTGCAATTTGAACATAATTGGTATGTTTGCATTTTGATGGTACAGAAACATAGAAACATAGAAACATAGAATGTGACGGCAGATAAGAACCATTCGGCCCATCTAGTCTGCCCAGTACAGGAATTGGTACTATTTTCCATTTCTCTCCTATAGTCTCTAATTGTGTGCTGACACTGTGGGATTTAACGGATTGTTTACATTCATTTACTCATTGTAACTTCCCTGCATATGTGTAAAATGTCTTCTTTTTGTATTTCACATTTTAATTATGAATTTTGCTAAATAAATACTAACTTTTAAATGAACAGTCTAAACACCAAAACCACTTCTGCTTAAAGAAATGATGTTGGTGCCCCTTCAGTATCTTTACTCAGTGTTCTATCATTAGAAGTCAAATAGCTTGATTTTTTTATGCCCTATCCACCTCTCCTCTGGCTGCCAATGCCACAATAACAATCACACATGTGCGGAAGCAGGAGGGTGGTTATTACGTAGTTACCAGTCAAATGTCTCCTTGGATCAAGCAGCTATTACCCTATTAATTAGAAATTGTATCCCTGTATGTTATGTTTTTGGAAGTATTTATCCAATTGCTGTTTAAACATCTGTATGGACTCTGATAAAACCACCTCTTCAGGCAAAGAATTCCATATCCTTATTACTCTTACTGTAAAAAAAACTTTTATTTGCCTTAGATCAAATCTCCTTTCTTCAAGCCTAAATGCGTGACCTTGTGTCCTATGTATAGCCCTGTTTATGAATAGATTTCCAGATAATGGTTTGTAGTGGCCCGAATATATTTGTATAATGACGTGTCCACCTCCCATCATTGAATTTTAAGCCCCCACCCGATGTCCATGACCTGTGTATGACAACTTTCTTAGCAAATGCAATGCCCAGTTGCTAGCTAGAATATGAGCTGGGATTAAATCCAGATGGAATTCAATACAAAAATCTGACAAAAAAGTCTGTCATCCAATTGAATCAATTTGAAGCCATAGTGTCTAAGATAAGAATGCATATTTTCATAAAACGTATAAAACTTTTACTATATAACTATAAAAATGATATTCCTTGTATGTAAAACTATATTTTGATATGCATAATATGATGGATGGTTTAAAATATTAAAATGAAATAAGGCAAGATAAATGTACACTTACATTTGCACAGCCTCTGAATAATGAATTATCTTGAATATTGTTCACTAAAAAATAATTTAGGTAGACTGAAATAGTTTAGACCAAAATAGCAGAAGATAAATTTCACAACCTAGCTATTTTAGCCAAAAGTTTCTCGGTCAGTTTTCTATTTACCACTAATAAATGAGCCCTCTAGTAGATATGAATATCCACTGAGCAAATCATGTTTCAAGCCACCAGATGCATGGAGCTTTGGCTAGAATTTAAATGTCTTCTTCCATCTCTATTCTTATATATGTCCAACAATGAAAGAGAAGAACAGGGTTTTGTCTACAAATTCTGCTTGGTGTATCTCATATCTCTGTTCTTAATGGGTCTGTGTCAATATGTAAAATCACAAAGAGAGTAAGCGCTAAATAACAAATAGGCTGCAACCCTTAAAGGGATCCCTCAAAAACCCTTAAAATACAATAAAGATAAAAACAAACAGGTAAAGGTAAAGGTTGCGCCAAAATAAACAAATATAAATATGTGTATAAAAGTCTTAGCTGGAAAGATCTTCTTTAGATCAAATAGGCTATAAAGTGCATGATCAGGAACAATGTCCTTGCTGTCCTTCCTCAGGGAGATCCAATATTTATGAAACGATAAAACAGATAAAAAAAAAAAATAGTGTGGTATGTCTAATACGGTACAAGAAATAATAAAAGATAAGTAATGCACTCATATAGGGAGTGCAGAATTATTAGGCAAGTTGTATTTTTGAGGATTAATGTTATTATTGAACAACAACCATGTTCTCAATGAACCCAAAAAACTCATTAATATCAAAGCTGAATATTTTTGGAAGTAGTTTTTAGTTTGTTTTTAGTTTTAGCTATTTTAGGGGGATATCTGTGTGTGCAGGTGACTATTACTGTGCATAATTATTAGGCAACTTAACAAAAAACAAATATATACCCATTTCAATTATTTATTTTTAGCAGTGAAACCAATATAACAGCTCAACATTCACAAATATACATTTCTGACATTCAAAAACAAAACAAAAACAAATCAGTGACCAATATAGCCACCTTTCTTTGCAAGGACACTCAAAAGCCTGCCATCCATGGATTCTGTCAGTGTTTTGATCTGTTCACCATCAACATTGCGTGCAGAAGCAACCACAGCCTCCCAGACACTGTTCAGAGAGGTGTACTGTTTTCCCTCCTTGTAAATCTCACATTTGATGATGGACCACAGGTTCTCAATGGGGTTCAGATCAGGTGAACAAGGAGGCCATGTCATTAGATTTTCTTCTTTTATACCCTTTCTTGCCAGCCACGCTGTGGAGTACTTGGACGCGTGTGATGGAGCATTGTCCTGCATGAAAATCATGTTTTTCTTGAAGGATGCAGACTTCTTCCTGTACCACTGCTTGAAGAAGGTGTCTTCCAGAAACTGGCAGTAGGACTGGGAGTTGAGCTTGACTCCATCCTCAACCCGAAAAGGCCCCACAAGCTCATCTTTGAGCCCAAACCAGTACTCCACCTCCACCTTGCTGGCATCTGAGTCGGACTGGAGCTCTCTGCCCTTTACCAATCCAGCCACGGGCCCATCCATCTGGCCCATCAAGACTCACTCTCATTTCATCAGTCCATAAAACCTTAGAAAAATCAGTCTTGAGATATTTCTTAGCCCAGTCTTGACGTTTCAGCTTGTGTGTCTTGTTCAGTGGTGGTCGTCTTTCAGCCTTTCTTACCTTGGCCATGTCTCTGAGTATTGCACACCTTGTGTTTTTGGGCACTCCAGTGATGTTGCAGCTCTGAAATATGGCCAAACTGGTGGCAAGTGGCATCTTGGCAACTGCACGCTTGACTTTTCTCAGTTCATGGGCAGTTACTTTGCGCCTTGGTTTTTCCATACGCTTCTTGCGACCCTGTTGACTATTTTGAATGAAACGCTTCATTGTTCGATGATCACGCTTCAGAAGCTTTGCAATTTTAAGAGTGCTGCATCCCTCTGCAAGATATCTCACTATTTTTGACTTTTCTGAGCCTGTCAAGTCCTTCTTTTGACCCATTTTGCCAAAGGAAAGGAAGTTGCCTAATAATTATGCACACCTGATATAGGGTGTTGATGTCATTAGACCACACCCCTTCTCATTACAGAGATGCACATCACCTAATATGCTTAATTGGTAGTAGGCTTTCGAGCCTATACAGCTTGGAGTAAGACAACATGCATAAAGAGGATGATGTGGTCAAAATACTCATTTGCCTAATAATTCTGCACTCCCTGTATGTATTAGAGCTATAGCTGGCTCTAGTATGAAAAGCGTACAGCGGTATGATCCCCGCTTATGGGATATGGTGCAGGCTTCTTCTTCCAAGGGTATGTTCCACACTCAAAATAAAAAGAGAGACGACCAATAGTGCTCACTGGATAAAATAGTATAAATAAAATAAATAAAAAAGGTACTCACAAGAGTGGAGCAGACAAACTGCTCCTTGACAACAGCGTTGGTGTATGATCCCCACCTCAGGATTACTTGGAGTCCAGAAAGATAAAATGCCAGGTAAAAATAATAAAAAATGTATAAGGTGTATTAAAAGATGATTGGCACAATAAAAAATGACCAAAAAATCTTTAATAGAGTAAAATACACAATATAATTTTCCACAAACGCGTTTCGCCAACAAGGCTTTTTCAATATGGAATAAAACATAATACCTGGCATGGTTACTTTAAATAAGAGTACAATTGTTTAAAATTGGCGCCAAATCTGAGGGCCATAGCGCTGACCGGGCCCCTGAAGGAGGGGGCTCATCGGGTGGCCCTAAGTGTGTGAGCCACCTGATGGGCCCCACTTGTGGGGCCCAGGCAGCCGGGCCCCCCAGGGCTGCCGGGCCTGTGACAACCGTTATGGTTGTCACCACCTGATGGCGGCCCTGGCAATGGGCGGCAAGAATAAGTGTATTGGAAATAGGCGGCAGACATATGCCTCATAGAGAGAAGCACTAATATTTGGAAAAGAGGGGAAATAAACAAAGCAAAGTTTAACTATAACAATAAAAGGGTGGGTGAAAGTACTGAAGTAAAACTAGTATTAAAATATGTAATATGGCATCAAAAGAAAATAAAAAGAACAATAAAAACAGGATCAATATTATTACAAAAAGTTAAATAAATCAAAATCAGCATTAAGACCATGGGGTATAAGGGTCTGAAGCCTATACACCCATTCCATTTCTGTTCTCCCAAGAATGTTTTTAATATCACCTCCTCTCCAGGGAGTAGTACATTTTTTTTATTCCCATACACTTTAACATTCTAGGATCTTTATTGTGTTGAATAAAATGTTTGGATACTGAATGATTCAGATACCCATTTTTAATGTTTCTGCAATGTTCACTTAATCTTATTTTTAAGCACCTTGTGGTCATTCCAACATACTGGAGGCCACAGGGGCATTCAAGCAGATAAATAAAATTTTTCGTACTACAATTAATAAAGTCATTAACTTTATAAACCTTATTTGTCACATTGGAAGTGAAAGTAGTTATTTTAGATGGTACTGTAGGGTCGGTGGTTTTGCAGACTATACATGATTTACATTTACAAAAACCCTTAATTTGGGGGAACAAGGATAAAGATGGTTTCCTTTTAGTTTCTCTAGTAAAATTCTTTGTTAAAATTGATTTAAAATTAGGTGCTCCTCTAAAAACTATATTGGGATGTTCGGGTAAAATTTTGTTAAGGATATCGTCCTCTTTTAAAATGTGCCAATGTTTTCTTATTATCTTTTTTATATTTCCACTTTTATTGTTAAAATTAAAAATAATAGGCAGGGGCATAGATTCATCTGTTTTTTTTTGTTTTGTATGCTAAAAGTTCTTCTCTATCTTTCTGTTGAATGGTATTAATAGTATCTGTTAAAACTAATTCGGAATAATTTTTTTCAATAAACTTATTTTTTAAAAATTCTGCTTGTTCGTTGAAGTCATTTAGTTCTGAGCAATTTCTTCCGAGTCGTAAAATTTGACTCTTAGGAGCACTGTCAAGCCAGGGTTGGTAGTGACAGCTGGATTTATCGCTAGCGGTATTAACGCAAACTTTTAAAAAAAACGTCTTAGTGTGTATTTGCCCATTTTTAATAAAAATATTAAGGTCTAAAAAGTTAATATGTTCCTTACTGTATTCATGGGTTAGAATTATACCTCTATTATTTCTATTAAGATGGTTAATAAAATAAATAAGATGATGTTCTGGGCCGTCCCAAATAAAAAAGAGGTCATCAATATATCTAAAGTAGGAGACCAGGTTTGCCCTCCAGTCATGGTCGCTAAAAATGGCTTTGGACTCCCAATGGGCCATAAATTAGTTTACATAACTGGGGGCAAACCTAGTCCCCATCGCTGTCCCTCTTTTTTGAAGATAAAAGGAATTTAAAACCCCAAAATAATTGTTTTTTAAAATAATGTCAATGCCTTCAAGAATAAAATCTATTTGTTTATCGGCTATTTTTCCTTCTTCCATTAAAATCTCTTTGATTGCTTGGCAGCCGATATTATGGGGTATGATTGTGTAAAGAGATTGAACATCACAAGTAACTAATATAAAATTGGATTTTCTATTTAAAATTACTTAAAAACTTTAATAATACCATAGAATCTTGAAGGTAAGATTTCATTAGCTTGACAGAGGGTTGAAGAAGGGTATCTATATATTGGGAGAGATTGCAGAGAAGTGAACCTATACCAGACACAATTGGTCTCCTTGGGGGTTTGGTTTCATTTTTATGTATTTTCGGAAGAAAGTATATAACAGGTATTTGAGGGAACTTTACGTTTAAAAAATTAAATTCCTTTTTATTTTAAAATTTTTGAATCTAAACCTTTATTTTAAAAATTGAGTTAAAATAGCTTGTATCTGGGTTGTTGGATCCGATAAAAGTTTAGTGTATACGTCTATATCATGCAGTTGTCTGTGTGCCTCCTCTATGTACATAGTACTGGATAAAATAACTAGCCCTCCGCCCTTATCTGCTGGTTTGATTACTATGCTAGTATCTTCTTGGAGCTCTTTGAGTGCATTTCTTTCTGCGTGTGTGAGGTTGTGTAAATCATTTATCATTTTTTTATTTTATCAATATCTTTTGTAACTAATTTTTCGAACATGGTTAAAGGAGCAGATTTAAAATGAGCAGGATAAAATTTAGATTTCTCTCTCAATTGAGTGTTGATCACCTGATGGTCTAGTTGGGATGAAATGGAGGGTAAAATAGGGGGTTCTTCGGGTTTGTCTATAAAAAAATCTCTTTAGTGTGGCTTTGCGTACAAATTTATTTACATCTAGGAAAACTTCGAAAGATTTAAAAGAGTTAGTTGGGGCAAATTTCAAGCCTTTGTTTAAAACCGATATTTGTGCAATACTTAAAACTTTTTGTGAAAGGTTAAAAATGCCAGAGCTAGTGTAATTTTGTGTGTTCATTATCTTTCTAGCCTTTCTCTTTTGTTCAACTCTCCCACTTCTTCTTCCTCTAAACTTAAAATCCTTTTTTAAGATCGTGAGGGGTGTGGTGTTTGGACCGTTGTATTGGGATGTGTTCGGATTTCTAAAAAATGATCCTCGTTATCAAATTCTGAGTCAAGTGACAATAGTTGGTACCTATTTTGGTGATTTGGAATCGTGGGTGATTTGAAGTAATTGGAATATTCTCTGTGATCAATAATGTATCTGGATCTTTGTGGTTTGGGTGAGGGATGTTTATTGGGATATGTTGGTGATTGGGGGGTAGTGTGATAAGTTCTGTATGAGTTCTTACGGTAATGTTGGGGTGGACGGTATTGGTTGGCGATGGAATTATGTGATTGGGGGGGCATGGTATTGATTAATTGGGGCTCTGTGTGTGCGTATCTTTTGTGGTGAGTGTGTGGGATTTCTTGGTTTGAAGTTTAGGTACTGTAGTGGTTGATGATTAAAGTGACATGTGTCTGAATTCCCATATTTTTTTGGTTTCGTGATGTGTCAGTTCTTTCTACCATTATTATTAATACCATTCAACAGAAAGATAGAGAAGAACTTTTAGCATACAAAACAAAAAAAAACAGATGAATCTATGCCCCTGCCTATTATTTTTAATTTTAACAATAAAAGTGGAAATATAAAAAAGATAATAAGAAAACATTGGCACATTTTAAAAGAGGACGATATCCTTAACAAAATTTTACCCGAACATCCCAATATAGTTTTTAGAGGAGCACCTAATTTTAAATCAATTTTAACAAAGAATTTTACTAGAGAAACTAAAAGGAAACCATCTTTATCCTTGTTCCCCCAAATTAAGGGTTTTTGTAAATGTAAATCATGTATAGTCTGCAAAACCACCGACCCTACAGTACCATCTAAAATAACTACTTTCACTTCCAATGTGACAAATAAGGTTTATAAAGTTAATGACTTTATTAATTGTAGTACGAAAAATTTTATTTATCAGCTTGAATGCCCCTGTGGCCTCCAGTATGTTGGAATGACCACAAGGTGCTTAAAAATAAGATTAAGTGAACATTGCAGAAACATTAAAAATGGGTATCTGAATCATTCAGTATCCAAACATTTTATTCAACACAAAAAAGATCCTAGAATGTTAAAGTGTATGGGAATAAAAAAAATGTACTACTCCCTGGAGAGGAGGTGATAATAAAAACATTCTTGGGAGAACAGAAATGGAATGGGTGTATAGGCTTCAGACCCTTATACCCCGTGGTCTTAATGCTGATTTTGATTTATTT
Source organism: Pelobates fuscus (assembly GCF_036172605.1). NCBI lineage: Eukaryota > Metazoa > Chordata > Amphibia > Anura > Pelobatidae > Pelobates > Pelobates fuscus. The sequence goes on from NC_086317.1 coordinate 234,611,129, forward strand.
AACTTTTTGTAATAATATTGATCCTGTTTTTATTGTTCTTTTTATTGTTCTTTTGATGCCATTTTACATATTTTCATACTAGTTTTACTTCAGTACTTTCACCCACCCTTTCATTGTTATAGTTAAACTTTGCTTCGTTTATTTTCCCTCTTTTCCTAATATTAGTGCCTCGCTCTATGAGGCATATGTCTGTCAATCATATTGACGACACGCCTCCTTATCGTGCTGCCGCCTATTTCCAATACACTTATTCTTGCCGCCCATCGCGGCTTGTTTCTCGCCCCCTATCCGCTCACCTACTCGCCCATTGGTTGCACTGACCTGTTGGGCGCACCCTCTCACTTCCCTGTCCCTACGTCGGCCGCAGGATCATGCATGCCAACGTATCCACTAGTCCCCAGGATCGCGCGCATGCGACCCGTCCTACTACATTTCCCATATCCCCTTGCGGTGTCACGAAAGTCATGTGACCTCATAAAAACATTAATATTAGGATGAATAATACTCGTTTTAGTATTTTAAACATAGCAATGAGTTATATCCAATGTATATTTATTATTTACATTATATAAAATATGTTTTAAAAGTTTTTATTGTTTTTATCATTTACTGTATTCTCATTGGCTGCCCTCAGATTTGGCGCCAATTTTAAACAATTGTACTCTTATTTAAAGTAACCATGCCAGGTATTATTTTTTATTCCATATTGAAAAAGCCTTGTTGGCTAAACGCGTTTGTGGAAAATTATATTGTGTATTTTACTCTATTAAAGATTTTTTGGTCACTTTTTATTGTGCCAATCATCTTTTAATACACCTTATACATTTTTTATTATTTTTACCTGGCATTTTATCTTTCTGGACTCCAAGTAATCCTGAGGTGGGGATCATACACCAACGCTGTTGTCAAGGAGCAGTTTGTCTGCTCCACTCTTGTGAGTACCTTTTTTATTTATTTTATTTATACTATTTTATCCAGTGAGCACTATTGGTCGTCTCTCTTTTTATTTTGAGTGTGGAACATACCCTTGGAAGAAGAAGCCTGCACCATATCCCATAAGCGGGGATCATACCGCTGTACGCTTTTCATACTAGAGCTAGCTATAGCTCTAATACATGTGAGTGCATTAGTTTCTTTTATTATTTCTTGTTCCGTATTAGACGTACCACACTATTTTTTTTTTTTAATCTGTTTTATCGTTTCATAAATATTGGATCCCCCTGAGGAAGGACAGCAAGGACATTGTTCCTGATCAAGCACTTTATAGACTATTTGATCTAGTAGCACAAGTCTCTCACACAACCTCTAGCAAATAACAAGAAATAATGTGTATACAAAAATTAGATGAATAAATTAAAAAGGCACAGGATAGCAATAGATAATTAGAGAAACAGCAGAAAGCTGGCTTGAAAAACATTTGAAAGAAAAGATTGAGAAGATGTTAAAAAGTTTCCCAAAGGGCATAGTAGGTTTTCTTAATCTTCATCCTGGGTTTCTCAGAGTCTTGCTATGATTGAAATGAAAGGTGTCACATTACAAGTGGATAGGGATTGTTTGATTAGAAAACCAGGTGTTTGCAATGATAATGAGAGAGGTCTTGGAACAAACAAGTAAAGCAAGGATTGCGATGTGCTCTTAATTGTCTTTTCATAGTAAGGTGATGATGTTTATTTTAATTGTTTTCAGACCTTGGAAAAGTACCATTCGTCTTCTATCTCCTTTTTTTATTATTTTTGTTATGTATGCAATTATATATATTATATAATTGTTTTAAATTATTTACATGCCCTTTACAAGTTTAATTGTATTGTTTCTGTATATTTTATTCGCATTCTACAAAATTTTTTTTCCAGTTAAGATATTGTAAAGTAAAGAATTTTTTTTTACTGATTATCGCAAAACAGTTTGTGTATGTGTTTCGTTTAATCTTAGGTGATGGAAAGGGAAGGAACCAATTTTGAGAAATACAATTTAGTTGCATTGTAGTATGGAAACTATTTATTTGTATTAAAGGGTTACTCCAAACATTATAACCATTGCAGCCTGGTTTAGTGGTTATGGTGTCAGGAGTCCCCTGTTTAGCAAGTTTAGCAAGTCTTGCCCCCTTACCTGGGTTCCCACAGAGCTCTAATACTCCCTAATGGTCCAGTTAAACGCTTCTGACTCCTGCAGAGCTGTAGAAGTCTGAAGCCGAGGTGGTTGATATTCATTGGATAAAAGTGTCAGCTGACCGCTCTCAGCCAATTTGTGAATGACGTTGCCAGAAGTGAAGTTACACCTCTGGCAGCTGAGAGGTTAAACTCTGTATTTGCAGTGTTTCAAATTGAAACTACGCACATGCAGACTCCAGGCACCATGACTTCTTCATATCACTGAAGTGGTCATGGTGTTTAGAGTAGCCCTTTAAATAATGAACTGTTTGTAAACAGGTAATACAATATCTAGAAGAAGGCAATATTACTTGCAGACTTGTATGTCAACTGGCAAGTAGTTTTCTATTGTATCAATGAAAAATGGACCCAGGAAATGTTTAACTTGATAAATAGTTGTCTTTTTTAAACTCATCTACTGCGTACAGCGGAAATAGCTGCTGATATATCATTTTATAAGAGAATTTTTTTTTTAGATTTTTGCAGCACGTGTGTGTCATCTGTTCTTTCCTGAATTGCACACAGAACAGTGTGGGATTCTCAAGAAATTAAAAACAAGTGACTTTGCTATAAAATGACTATTAAACTCATGCTTATCCAAAGTAGATAGATCTTATAGGAACATAAAGGTACAAAGGGTAACATTTTATCTTTAATTTATAGTTTGTCGTGACAATGAATTACATTCTGATCATTAGGCATCTGGCATCTATATACCTAGCTTTGAAAAACAGCAACAGATAAGACTCCATTTCAAACAAGCCCTAAGGACTTTACATTTAACAAGCTAAGCTATAGTCATGTGACAATATAAAGGTATTCACTATACGCAATATGTGCAGACAATCAGGAATCATGGTTCTGGTGCATGCTGGTAACTATCATGGGATGGAGAGAGTGCTGGACACAGTAGCATATATATTTTATGTATATGACATATGTTATTTTTTTACTAGGGCCTTTATCTGTTCATGAAATCGTATACTCTGGTCAGGATCCAATGAGAGCCTCTGTGTGGCTCTCCTCCACCGCAGCCCTCTGTGTGCCTCCCACCCAGCAGTCCTCTGTGTGCCTCTCACCCCCCCAGCCCTCTGTGTGCTTCTCTTCTCCTCACATCAGGCTGTCTAATAAACCTAGCGGTCGTGCCTGCCCTGATGTCTGTGAGTGTCTGCGAGTTCTATATGTGTATTTCTGCAAGAGTGAGCCAGAAGAACCCCATAAAACCTTGCACTTTGGTAGGGATCTGACCTATATTTTGCTAAAAGATCTACCTGTCATGGTAACAACATACTAGCATACATTAATAGCATAAATTTAGCATTTAATTTGAATTAAAAAAGTAAAGAATACATAAACACTTGTTACTACTGTAAACATTTTTGTTTTTGTTATTGTTTTTCAGCACTAATTTAAAAAAAAAAAACGTTTTTTTGACACTTTTTTTTATCAAGAGACATCTTATTTTATTTTTTGTGAGGGATATATATAAATATGCTGTTGCTTTAAATACCACTGTTTACAAAAATGGAATATGTTCTTTTAAAAAATAGAATTTGATAGGAAAAGTGCAAATACAATAATACAATAATTGTTGAGGAAAACCCAATGATCTAACTTTAACCAAAATTAATTATATAACGTACTATTTTAAAATAGTTCAGTTGGTCAAATGCATATTTGATTATTGCCAATTATGGCCTTGATTTAATTTTGGATTAACATTTTAAATGTTGTCCCGCCCGTCCGAAAAATCAATAAAATATCATATAAAAATATGTCATTATGGACTACATCCAAAATAAACACATGTTGTTTGGAGATGGAGGCTGAACTGTATTGCCTGAAATCAGTGGGAAGTCTTTTTGTTTAGTTTTGCTTTTACTAGTGCTCCATATTTGCTGATAGAATTTGTTGTGTTCACCTCTTAAAGCACAGTAGATATATAGATGATATCTAAACCAATAAATGATAAGTCGATTTTCCTTATTTTGCTCTTTGGCAGATAGCTGGGGTAAAGTAGACATTTCTATTTTACCTTTAGACGCTGTGCTAAAATCTACAAAAAAATCTAATAATTATGTAACATACATGCAACATTTTGTAGCTAAGAATCTTTTATTTTAAATTAAAATTGGCTTATATACTTCATTGGCAACATTCCAACCATACAATTTTACGCAGTTCCTCACACCTGGTTAGCTGTTTTTGTAACTTTTTGCAGAATGCATAAATCTAAGGCTTTTATCTTTATGAATAAGATTTGTATTGGTCGTCAAGTAGAGCATCAGATGCAACAATCGTGGACGCGTAGGTCCAAACCAGCAACCATTAAATCTAAGGATATTTGCTGTTTATATTGCACCATAGCTTTGTTTCATAACAAATGTAGATTAAGCCACTGTGACTTGGAACGAATAGCATTTAATGCATATTGTTTAAAAGAAGAAAACCAGAGTCTTAATACTTAAAATAATCTAATGTCTCAATATGACCCTATAGCTGAATATTTACTTATGAGACAATATATGTATCAAATTATATATTAGATGCTTTCATGACTGAAGCATTAAACGGTTGAATGAAGGCTACACTATTACGTGATTTTGGTTACCTTCCATATTGACTGTAATATTGGCAGAAGAAATTACTTTGATATTATCATATTGAATGATCTAATGCAAGCTCCATCCCATTCCCTGGTAGGCCTTCAAATTTTATTTCTGGGCAAGTTTACAAATTCAACTCAAGAATCCCATCTTCAATGGATTCAGGAATCTTTTTTTATTTATTGTTATTTTGTCTTTCTTTCTTTCTGGATTGCAAGACACAACACATGTACATTTTAAAATGGAAAAAGGTGCAGAATTAAAAAAAGTAGTCTAACTCATAGCAAACTTTTGCATAGATATCAATTTGTTAAAGCAACACACAGTTGTTCATTGCATTAAAAGGAGTTAAGTTAGAGTACAAGGCATACCATTTAAGGTTATCTGGTTAATTAAGTCTACCCTGTTCAAGCTATCTGGTTTAACCATTTTCACCTTGCAAGGATCAAAGATGCCCCTATTAAATGATAAATAATCTTTAAGTTGATTTTATTTATATATATATTTTTTTTAAACCATAAATATTAAAAAATAAATCTGGCAAAGTTACATTTGTTTCTTTTAAAAATATTCTTTCAGCTAATTAAAAAAAAAAGTTTGTAAACTTAAGTCCCAAAAATTTAAATTATCTTTCATTCTGATCTCCAATCATATACAATGTTTAATTATAACATTTACATCAAACCTTGTTTATCCTGATTCCCATTGCTTGAGTTTTAGCTATATTTAATTTGAAAAAGGATAATTTGCTATATGTATTTATTGTACATTATAACTCTTTCATTTAGGTTTCTGGATAAGTAATTGTATTTAAAACATCATTTGCAAATACATTGAATTTATATCCCTCATGACCAATGTTTACATCTTTTATAGTTGAGTTATTGATCAATTTTGACAGGGCTTCAATGGCAAGAACATTGGGTATGTGGGACAATGAACACCCCTATTTTGCTCTTACCAATTTTAAAAGGTGCACAATAGAACGCTCTCACCGAGTTTATAAATTCAGAAGGAAGAGAAAATTTGGCCAATACGTCTCTAGGGAAAGGTCTTTATTTTTTTCAATTCGCAATTGCAAATAGTTTGTTTATATTAATGTTTTTATTAATCAGTATATAGTTGCTAGAAAGCATTTGTTAACCCATGCAAGTTTCCATGATTTCTGAATTAGTTGTCAGCCAGTAAACTAATAACAAGAGCTTCAGCTGCACTGATTGCTGAATCTCCGGGATATTAAAATCTCCGCTATGCAATAAATAAATAAATAAATAATGCATTACACTAAGGACACATTACATGGTAATAAAAATAATTAAATTATGCATTATGTGTTATAGGCTTACATACTATTATTAGTAGCAAAATACAAGTTAAACCACACTTTTCTTATTTTTTTTTGCCTGTGTATAAGGGTGTTACAGTCTGAATCTTTCATTCCCCCTGTTTTTTTCTTACCCTATGCAGTAAAAAAAAAATTAAAGGATGTATTATTATAATCCTTGGTGAAGATCCTCTGGCTATTTAGTCATGTGGCTAATACTCTTGCTGTTGGTGACTGATGTCTACAAATAATTATTCCATTGGTATTACTAATATTGTATTTTTTACTGTCTCAATTGTATGATCATTTACGGTTTTAAATTTTTTTTTGAAAGTCTAGAATTTTAAATAGAGCTGCAGACCTGTTTTCCTCTTTAACTCTTGAAATTTTACTATTGGTCTGAAACTCTGCATTGTGTTACTGACTACAATGTTGGAACATTAACAGCCTAGATTGGAAATGGTATGTGATTCTCTAGAACAGTGGTTCCCAAGCCAGTCCTCATGGCCTACCAACAGTCCAGGATTTATGCATTTCCCTTTTTTATTCCATTGGAGATACTAACAAAATCTGGACTGTTGAAGACTGTTTTAGGAACCACTCTTCTAGACCAACGACTAATCCAAAATTTCATTAAAGTCAGGTGCTCCGATCAATGAGATTAGATCAGGTTTGTGCTTGAGGTGCATTGTACACAAATTTTGGTTACTGTCAGAACCTGTTCTTGCCAGGACCTAGCTGTTTATTTAAACCTGCCCAGATCAAAATAAATATTAGAAGAATTAGAAGAAGAATTGTATAGTTGTGTCGAAAAGGCTAAACATTTTCTTTTTTTATGCTCGGGATAATGATGGGAACTCCATGGACCCCATAAATCTTTTAATGTTTTATTTGCTACAATATGCTTCCCTTTTTAGAAACTGGACAGCTCTCTGCTGTGTCACTGAAAGGGTTAAATTTAGACTTGATGTGAACACCTGGTCAAACTATTGGTAGTGTGCTGGTGCAGCGCTAGAAGTTTATATAATTTTAACAGTTGTGAATATTACTGGTAACACTTGGGAATCAACTTAAAATGTGGGTATATACATGGACAGTACCTTTTGGTATACAAATAATGTCCTAAGTAGATATTCAATACACTTTGGAGAGCTAATAGTATATAGCTCAATTTGATAGCTTGTGGGGTCCGTGAAGGCGACCCTATCCCTTCTTTTTTGCTGGATATTATTTTCTTTAAATTCTGAAATGTTGAAACATATATATGGTGCAGTACCGTATGGTTCCAAATATGTATAAAAAAGAACAGGTGGGTACTTACAGACACAGAGCCATCCACATCGGCTCTGATCAAGGGTATATGTGGTTAAGGACCACACACCTTCTTTAAAAGAGCAGGAACAATGCCAGCAGTGTTATACAAATATAAGTATATTTATTAGCATAAAACTATATATAACAATATAAAAAACTATGTATAGCAATATAAAAACACTGGATAGGCATATAAAAAGTCCAAATAGATAAAGACCGGTGTATTCCAAGCTTGGAATACACCGGTCTTTATCTATTTGGACTTTTTATATGCCTATCCAGTGTTTTTATATTGCTATACATAGTTTTTTATATTGTTATATATAGTTTTATGCTAATAAATATACTTATATTTTTATAACACTGCTGGCATTGTTCCTGCTCTTTTAAAGAGTCCTGCTCTTTTAAAAAGTCCAAATAGATAAAGACCGGTGTATTCCAAGCTTGGAATACACCGGTCTTTATCTATTTGGACTTTTTATATGCCTATCCAGTGTTTTTATATTGCTATACATAGTTTTTTATATTGTTATATATAGTTTTATGCTAATAAATATACTTATATTTTTATAACACTGCTGGCATTGTTCCTGCTCTTTTAAAGAAGGTGTGTGGTCCTTAACCACATATACCCTTGATCAGAGCCGATGTGGATGGCTCTGTGTCTGTAAGTACCCACCTGTTCTTTTTTATACATATTTGGAACCATACGGTACTGCACCATATATATGTTTCAACATTTCAGAATTTAAAGAAAATAATATCCAGCAAAAAAGAAGGGATAGGGTCGCCTTCACGGACCCCACAAGCTATCAAATTGAGCTATATACTATTAGCTCTCCAAAGTGTATTGAATATCTACTTAGGACATTCTTTGTATACCAAAAAGTACTGACCATGTATATACCCACATTTTAAGTTGATTCACAAGTGTTACCAGTAATATTCACAACTGTTAAAATTATATAAACTTCTAGCGCTGCACCAGCACACTACCACTAGACCTACTTTTAAGATAAGAACTTGGTGTTACAGCTGCTCATCCGTTTTCTTCACTTTGCAAATTAGCGCTAGTACTACCCTGTTTTGTTTGCACCTGGTCAAACTATACTAAGAGGTCTGGATTATATTCATTTCTTATGGTGCTGCTTACTTACATGGTGCGTATTTATTATGTTCTGGGTAAATGGCTGTTGGGTAAATAGAATTTTGCAAATACAATTTGCAAATGAACTAAAAGCACAACTCCAATGGATAAATCAACCCAATCCAATTACGTTTGTGTTCAATATTCAGAATTTCAGAAAAGAGTGTTCATGCTATAAGAAATGCAATTTTATATGTTATTAGATAGCAGATGGTAAAAACATATTTGTTTTCTCGGAACTCCAGGTAATTAAAAAGACTTCACAAACTCTTTCTTGCAACTGTATGCTCTCTTTGAATACTAATGTTTTGTGATTAATAGCACATTATGTCATCATATATTGTCAAGGATTTCCACGTGGAATGAACCATGCTTTCTAATATATTAGTACATTTAAATATGCTTTAAGAACATTTTTCTATTCCCATTTCAGTCAAGTGACAATACAATTGAAGTTCTATGGTTTTGTATGAGTAACCCCTCCAAATTCTTTCAAAATTAAACAGCATAACATTTATTTCCAATGTGAGACGTATAGCCATCTTGTAAATAAAACAGGATGAAACAGTAATTTAGTGATTTAGGAGGACATAAAAAGTACATTTTATACACAATTTTATTTTGTTTCTTTTTAACATAAATAATTTTAGAAAATATATATTATCCCTAAGTATTTCTAAGAAGGACTGCAATATTTGGATGGAAACATAAATACCATTCTATGAATACATTACACCAACCCAAAGTATAATACTGGACATTGCAGGCCGCCCTGCCTTGTGCTTAGTGTACTCAGATTCCCCCTCACACCGGCTGGCTGTCTGTCTGTTAGAGTGCAACCTTGAACATTGATGTATAAATGCTTCTGTACAGTGTATGGAAAGGGGTAGGTAACCTACACATGTTGTGGACTACATCTGCTTTAATACAATTAAAATAAACATATACCAGTATATACACCTCCCCAATGTGATCACAGCAGAAATTTGTAATATTACCAATATAGGACCAATACGGGACTGGACTGTAATGCAAACAGCGTAGAACTGGATTTGGGTATAAAATATGCAGAAGATTGAAGCAGACGCGTTTCGGCTAACAGCCTTCCTCCAGTGCACTGGAGGAAGGCTGTTAGCCGAAACGCGTCTGCTTCAATCTTCTGCATATTTATATTTGTTATTTTATGTGTATTTTTGACACTCTGGGCTACAAAAAAGATAGGGGTAAGTGGAACTCCAATTTTGCTATATATATACTATTGTCTGCTTTGGGTTCCACCCCCATAGTGCCCACTAGTGTCTATACTTTTTTTTATATATATTTTTATACAATAAATATATTTTGCATCTAAATTTTGGAGTCTCATCTATCTGGATCACCTGGATCGTTAGCCAATATTGGCACCCCTGAGCCTGTTTTACAGAGCCTGGCACGGCTCTGGAGAATGTGAGTGAGAGTCACACACTTATCTATTACACATTTTTTATTATACAGTTTGCACTATGTTGTTGTCTTTTATTTTTTTTCTATTTTAGTTTATACCCAAATCCAGTTCTACGCTGTTTGCATTACAGTCCAGTCCCATATTGGTCCTATATTGGTAATATTACAAATTTCTGCTGTGATCACATTGGGGAGGTGTATATACTGGTATATGTTTCTTTTAATTGTATTATGTAAATCTGGTGCATAAGGGAAGCACTAGGGTACCGGTTACACCATTTATTGTATATTTTCACCATATACAGAACTGTCAAAATTTCAGTGAAGCGCCTACGCACTATCTTCTGTTTGTTATCTTTACATCTGCTTTAATGCTTTGCCAGCATGATGGCTGTAAGAGCATTATGGGAGATGTAGTCAACAACATTTAGAGTGCCAAAGACTGTCTATCCTTGGTGTAGGGAAAGGGGATGAGGTCATTTACAATCTATCTGCAGAGATACAAAGTATACAAATAATAAAGCCCTAGTAGACTACGTTTTTAGATGAAGAGCTCTGGGAAGGTAAGTAGGGCTTCATGTAATTTATTTGATTGCGCAATAATTCAACAATCAAAATAAATCATCTTCAAATCGCATATGTATAGTTCCAGGGGCGTATTAGCCGCGAGGCAAACAAGGCATTTGCCTTGGGCGGCATTTTCCAGGGGGCGGCAAAAAAAGCCGCCCCCAAATGCCCAAGGCAAATGTCTTGTTAGCCTTGCGGCTAACAGACATGCTGGGCGATCGGGCGGCGCTGGTGGGCGGCTGGCGAGGGAGCACTTCCTCTGAGCTGTCTGCTCAGCTCCTTCGCGCGCCGCAGAGTGAGGCTGGGAGCCGGAATATGACATCATATTCCGGCTCCCAGCCTCATTCTGCAGCGCGCGAGGGAGCTGAGCAGACAGCTCAGAGGAAGTGCTCCCTCGCCAGCCGCCCACCCGCCCGCCAGCCAGTACCGCTCGCCCAGCAGCCACTGGACCACCAGGGAGGAAGAGACACCCCCCCAGCATTCCCAAAGGTAAGGAGGCTGGGGGGGGGGTGTTTAAATAAATTTTAAAAAATGTGTTAATGTGTGTGAGTGTCTGTTAGTGTGTGTGTCTGTTAGTGTGTGTCTGTGTCTGTTAGTGTGTGTCTGTTAGTGTGTGTCTGTGTCTGTTAGTGTGTCTGTTAGTGTGTGTCTGTTAGTGTGTGTGTCTGTTAGTGTGTTTCTGTTGGTGTGTTTCTGTTAGTGTGTTTGCCTGTGAGTGTGTGTGTCTGTTAGTGAGTGTGTGTGTGTGTGTCTGACTGTGTGTGTCTGTTAGTGTGTGTGTGTCTGACTGTGTGTGTCTGTTAGTGTGTGTGTGTGTATGCTAGTTTGTGTCTGCTAGTGAGTGAGTGTGTGTCTGTTAGTGTGTGTCTGTTAGTGTGTTTCTGTTAGTGTGTTTGCCTGTGAGTGTGTGTGTCTGTTAGTGAGTGTGTGTGTGTGTGTGTGTGTGTGTGTGTCTGACTGTGTGTGTCTGTTAGTGTGTGTCTGTGTCTGTTAGTGTGTCTGTTAGTGTGTGTCTGTTAGTGTGTGTGTCTGTTAGTGTGTTTCTGTTGGTGTGTTTCTGTTAGTGTGTTTGCCTGTGAGTGTGTGTGTCTGTTAGTGAGTGTGTGTGTGTGTGTCTGACTGTGTGTGTCTGTTAGTGTGTGTGTGTCTGACTGTGTGTGTCTGTTAGTGTGTGTGTGTGTGTATGCTAGTTTGTGTCTGCTAGTGAGTGAGTGTGTGTCTGTTAGTGTGTGTCTGTTAGTGTGTTTCTGTTAGTGTGTTTGCCTGTGAGTGTGTGTGTCTGTTAGTGAGTGTGTGTGTGTGTGTGTGTCTGACTGTGTGTGTCTGTTAGTGTGTGTGTCTGACTGTGTGTGTCTGTTAGTGTGTGTGTTTGCCTGTGAGTGTGTGTGTATGTTAGTGAGTGTGTGTATGCTAGTTTGTGTCTGCTAGTGAGTGAGTGTGTGTCTGTTAGTGTGTGTCTGTTAGTGAGTGTGTTTGTCTGTTACTGAGTGTGAGTGTGTCTGTTAGTGTGTGTTTCTGTTAGCTAGTGTATGCGTATCTGTCAGTGAATGTGTGTGTGTATTTAGAATGCGGGGCGGGGGGAAAGGTTGGGTGGGGGTGGCGTGGGGGCAGGGGGGTCGCCTGAGTTTTGTCCTGCCTAGGGCAGCACAAAACCAGGATACACCACTGTATAGTTCATAGGAAGGTACAGAGCTCCTCTTCCACCATAATGCTCTGAATAGAGAACCTCAATTTTAAAGATTACATGAACTTACTCCATATTTAATGCACAGATCCAACTTCTCCTACAGTTTGTAAGAAGCCATAGCTCAGAGTGCACAGATCGCTCACAACCAAAGCAGATTCAAAATTAATCCCTACATTTTTATCTGAGGAGTAAATTATTAACATTTCTTCCTTTTCCCCATTTTCTTCTTTTGTTTGTCTTTGTATGAAGTGGTGGTGGGTTCATCCCATTTGGCTTCTGCAACCCAAAATGAATTTTACCTTTACCCTACCTAAAGGGCTCTTGTTCACTTATAGCATTATATATTTGATTATTTCTGTGTTGTACCCATTTCTTGCATGTACATTGTATAACGTAGTTTTTTGTTGTTATTGGGATTATTTATTTATTTAAAATGTGATTTTGCTCTGTGAAACGTATGTGCAGATCCATTCTTGTTATGTCTACACCTCAGCAATGGCACATGTGTTTTTATTTAAAGTAACTAGTAGCCAATTTATGGTATAAAATTGCGGAATCCTAATATGCATTTTCCTTTGAATTTAGACAATAGAAAATATCAAAGTGTATCTTCATGAAAAGGAGCTTTGGAAGAAGTTTCACGAAGCTGGCACAGAAATGATCATTACCAAGGCCGGCAGGTTTGTAAATATTTTATTATCTTCTATTACTAATTGTTGAAGACATTTGCTTTGATTAGTCAAGACTAGAATGTATATGTTGATATTTTTTTTTCATTATTTACGAAGAAGCTTGTGAAGTTTTTTAGGAGTTCACATTTCTAAATCAAGCCAGGAGGACTAGTTAGAAGATAATTATTTTATTTGGAGACTAGGAAAATACTGGTAATAACAACTAGCTACTAGTTATCTCTCTGTAATTATCATGACCATGTATGCATTGGATGATCCTACCAAGCTATCCATTTGTGTGAATGGTTGGCTATCCATGGGTTAGAGAGCCATGCCTCCTGGGTGGCTTCTTTAGTTATTGGCCAGGAAAAGGTAATTTCTGTGGCAATAAAGGTAAAAAAGAAACAATGAAGGAGAATTTCTTCAAGATCTTTCTACATCGTTATATATCCAATGGAGAGGAGAAGTCATGTGAAAGACATGTGGGGTCATGAGATGGATATGAGGGCTATAATATGGAAACAAGGACAGCAATAAATATGGGCCCACAAGGTGAACAGAAGGGGCAGGAAAAAGGGGAGTTACTGATAACCATGATTTTGTGTGAAAGGTTAATCATTTGTATACTTATAGAAACTATTTTATGACTCATCAGGATATTTACTTTTATACTCATAACAATGGTAATTGCATAGGGCTACAATAAATATACTACTTTACTACATGTTGCAACTCCTACAAGATCTCTATGAATATATACTGCATATTAATATATTTGACCTACTGTCAGATTGTAAGCCTGTTGGTTTCACATTTTCCATGTAGAAGATGATTTGTAACACTGCTGTACCATCGCCTGATTTCTATCGAACTTGAAACAATGATTTTAGGTAGACTCCCTACCATAATAATTAGCAACAACATGATGAAACAAAATAGCCACACAAAATAGCACAAAATAGCCACATTTCCAAAACAGACTTTTATTTATTTTAATAAAAACATTATTTTTTAAAAATTACTTTAAACTGTGAATATTCTGTGCATGCAAGCGAAAAGGTAAGAAAATGGAATATGACTGAGTTGTGCAACACAGTTATAAGGGCTGCAATTTGCAATTTCTCTGGTAATTCTCTAAAATTAGTAAACAAAAAAACAAAAAACCTTTTATGAGTTGGTGTGAAACTAGGCTTTGTGATTTGGCCAAAATACATAACTTAAATCTTATAAAAATGTATATTGTTACTGTTTTTGTTTCTTTTTAACTAATCTAATTGTATTGATTTTTATGTGTATAAAAAACATTTTGGAAAGAAGGGGGAATCTGAACTTTTGCTCTTGAAAAATGTGTGAGAGTCTATAAACAGAAAGAAAAAAGGTCTGGTTGGGTCACAATGAAATGTGGATAGGTGAAACAAGGAAATAAATGTTGGAACAAGGAATACTCCCCTCTGGAATATTATTACAGAGAGGCCCTTTACAATCTTGTCATGCCATTGGATTTTACTATTATGGCTTACTTGTCACTTGTTATCTTACCAGGACTCAGTTTTAAACAAACATACCCATTTGTTTCAGCTTCTACATTTGTGGTTTAGATGATTGCCTTTATGTGCATGTATGTGTGCATGACCTTGCAAATAAAATATGTGTAATTTATTTTTTAGCGTATGTTAGAAAAATATTAAAGGGTTACCCCAACTTGTCAGGGAGGCCATTCCCACCTACTTTTTTTGTCACTTCTTGTAATTGCTTCCCAGTTTTAGGTCCTATCAGATGTGGGGATTGCTGCAGGAAGGGTGGGCTCAATGTTGTAACAGAGTAAGTGAAGAAGAAGCAGGAAGGACTGAATGTGTTCTGTTTTTGAACGGAGTATGTGAAGGGGAATGAATGGAGGGGGAATGGAGGACATCAAATAACAGGCATGCTCAGGGCACTGCCTGCCAGTGAAGAAACTCCTTATGCCCATTGCAGGCCCCCCCAGTGCATGCTGATGACAGACGGAGTGAACCAGGTGCTCGGTAGATATGTGGGGTGTGCAGTGTTAAGTCCCACCCCCTAATGTAGATCCCACCCCTCTTGTTTGACCCCACTCCTGTGCTAATGGTCCCGAGTGGTAGAGGGGCAGGATTTATCTGAGTGGCAGAGCCTAGCACTGCACACTCAGCCCATCTCTAGAACACCTGGGTGGTCTGTACCCCCTTCAAGATCTGCTCTGATGACAGAAATTATTTTTGCACAGAACACGTATCAGGCAGTTCGGAACAGAGGTCATGTGTGCAGGTGGTGCCCCTACACATCTGCACAAATGCACAGATTTCTCTTGATAGACAACATTTCAAATGTAATACAGATATTAGGAACGTGAATCCATAATGGCACTTTTAGGGATAAACCTGAGAAACACTGTGCTCCATAGTGGCCATGTGGGGGCTTTGCATTTGTGTTGTAAGGACTGGAAGGGTTAAGTCTGATGATGCTTTAATGTTTAAAATGCTAACCTTCCACTCATGGTTTCTAACTGGTAATCCTGGCTGGTGCTGAAGCACGAGATTGCTGTGACCTCTCCTGGAGGTCCCTGTTGGCACAGAGATTGGATGCACGCCACAGTGGATGCATGCACCAATGCATGGATTTCACAAGACCTCTGAACATGCCCTGCGGTATTTGGCGCCAAGATATTAGCAGCAGGATTTTGAATGCTTCCGTAAATCTGGGCTGTTGTTCCAGCACATCCCACAGATGTTCAATTGGATTGAGATCTGGGGAATTTGGAGGCCAAAGCATCACCTGGAACTCTTTGTCATCCACATGAATGCCAGGACCCAAGATTTCCCAGAGCATAATTTTGCCTAGATCATAATTTTGCCTCCACCGGCCTGCCTTCTTCCCATAGTGCATCCCACTGCAATCTATTCCCACGGTAAACAACACACATGCACCCAGCCATCCACTGAATATAAAAGATTATGCTCCATAAGAACAGGCAACCTTCTTCCATTGCTCCATAGTCCAGTTCTGACTATCACATATTCATTGAAGGCGATTTCGGCAGTGGACAGCATCATCCTGCGCACTCTTAACGATCCACACGCAGCAAATTGTGATGCACTGTGTGTTCTGACACATTTCTATCATGGACAGAATTAGCTTTTTCAGCAATTTGAGTTACAGTAGCTCTTCACAGTGATCGGACCAGACAGGCTTGCCTTTGCTCCCCACATGCAGCAATGAGCCTTAGGTGCCCCTGACCCTGATTCACCGGTTGTCATTCCTTACACCACCTTTGGAAGGTACTAACAACTGCATGCTGGGATCACTCCACCCACTTTCCGTTTTGGAGATGCTCTGACCCAGCTGTCTAGCCAACACTATTTGGCCCTTGTCAAAGTCACTCAGATCTTTTCAGTTGCCCGTTGTTCTGGCTTTAAACACATGAAATTCAAGAACTTGCTGCATAATACATCCCACCCCTTGACAGGTGCCATTGCAATGATATAATCAATGTTATTCTCATCACCTGTCAGTGAAGTCTGGTTTTAATGTTGTTGCTTATCTGTGTAAATAGCTTTATATGTAAAGAAAAGCTATCCTTATTTATGTTATTATTATTTATATAATAATTTCTAAAATGTGTGGCACAGGCTTTAGCCTTCTATCATATAAAACATATAAAGCTCCAATTAAAGCTCTCCCTTCTGACCAAGGTCTATTTGCCTTCTGTTCTCTATTTTCGAATCCTTCCCTTTTTATCTTTTTTTTTAATTCTCTTTCTTGTTATTCTCTCGCCTCTTCTAGGTCTAATTTTAGCATCTTGGCAAAGTTATCCTAATATTTCTAAAGATTATTCTATTCTAGTTATTTTCATATAGTTAATTGCACCTGCTTGTTTTCATATTTCTGAAGTCTTTAACACTGGAAATCCTCCAAAAAAAACTGTAAACTAAAATTAAAATTGGCAGTTGCAAAGGTTTTGGGTTCTTCGTTGTCAGAGGTGTCCCGCTTTGGTTGACCTTCTTTTGGCATTGAAGTGCCTCCAAGTAAAAATCTGTTCAAGGAAGACGCTGAATGTATGCTTGTATTGTACAAAATTTGATCAGTAAAACGACCAATACAAATGTTTAAAAAACAGCAAAAGTTCGTATGAAAAACTGCAGTTTTTTTTTTTTTGCATCTATGTTCTCTTCTTATACTTGGTAGAGATAATGCATGTAAAAATCTGATTACAGAATACAGAGATAAGAAAATAATGGGAAGCAACAAAGTAATGACAAATAAAAATTCTCATTGTCTTCAGTGGGAAAGCCACAGTAACTGTAGTAAAGATAGCATGATAAATGACCAGTCATCTGGCGTTAAACATCATTATGTAGGAGGTATCCCTCCCATTAGGGTCTTAAAGAACACAGGGAAACGGCCCATTGAAATAGAAATAAAACCTGTGCCAAAATAATCAATGATTTATAACGTGGAAACATCCATAAAATGCACTTACTATCTCTTTAATGTCTAAATCTTTCATTGGAGGAGGTAAAAAAATAACTCATTCAAACTGAATCACTTCATCATGTCATATTTAAAATACAGTGTGATAAATAATATAACCAGGGAGCTAACAGTACATTTCTGAGTCCTGCCATACACACGCACGTTAATTGCTTTGCATGTCTGTACTGCCTATCCATCCACACTTCTAAACGTATTCATATAGACCATTAAACAATTACGTTTTGAGAATTCTCAAAGTAATCTGCACATTTTTTTCCTGAAGATACCTAAACCTAAATAAATGTATATTTAGTATTTTACTATTGTCGGAGAGCAAATTGATTTGGCTCACAAGAATATTCTTAGAATAAGCTTGGAATTTTGTTGTCAGCAGTGTATATACCAACTAACGAGTGTCTCCCATTGCAAAGTAATGCAAAACAATATTTAGGCTATTGAGTTCACCTTGAAAGGACACTATAGTCACCAAAACAACTTTAGTTTAATGAAAGTTTCTAATGACGTTTTGGTGTATAGATCTCTTTCTGTAAAGAGTCATCTAATGTTTACACTTCCTGTTTTGCAAATTCTGTTTAATTTATAATTAA
This sequence comes from Pelobates fuscus, assembly GCF_036172605.1. Classification (NCBI taxonomy): domain Eukaryota; kingdom Metazoa; phylum Chordata; class Amphibia; order Anura; family Pelobatidae; genus Pelobates; species Pelobates fuscus. The sequence goes on from NC_086317.1 coordinate 234,629,134, forward strand.
TTAATTAATTAATTAATTTACTAAATCCCGCTCTGTTAATAGCTTGCTAGACCTCTGTGTGAGATTAAAAAGATTTATAAAGATATAAAACCTTTTAAAGTCTGTTACATCCGATTGAAAATGAAACCACTTTGTTTTCATGCAGGCTGTGTGAGTCACAGCCAGAGGAGGTGTGGCTAGGGCTGCATAAACAGAAACAAAGTGATTTAACTCCTAAATGTCAGAGAATTGGGCAGAGAAACTTCATAGGCATAATATATACACAAAAACTGCTTAATTAAGCTACAGCTGTTTTGGTGACTATAGTGTCCCTTTAACGTATTCTTTATTCTATCATCTATTCAGACTCATTTTAGTGCATTATACAGATGATTCAAAACTACTGTTTAAATTACAGCCTTCTTGCCTTAAGTGAAGGGTAATGAGCAGAGCTCTGGCTATATTGCAAGAATGTTTTATGCTATCTACAATATCAGCTAATAACATTATGTATATAACATATATAGTATAGCTTCTAAGTGGTATCCCACAGGCATATGTTATTTTTACATTAAAAACCAAAGAAAAAAGCTGCCTGTGCTCTTCCCAAATCCCTATGCATATTTTAACAAATGGAGCTTATTTAGGGCAGGCTAATTAAGCTGTTGTCCGTTCTCACCTCTCTTGCTACTTGTTTTTCTCTCCTTAAGTTTTAAGGGTAACCCAGACGAGTGATAGAGACAGTGATGATTTAGTTGCACTCAAGTCCTGCGCTCAAACTCCCACTACACTTGGGCGGCAGCAACTACCCCTTGCTCACATTACCTAAAGGGATATTGGCTATACCTCACTGATGATGCCTTACAAGGTTGAAATAATCGTCTGGGGTTGCTGTATCTCTCGTGCCGAGGGAACTTGCTGGCATTTCGGATCTGGACTGCCCGTACGGGTGGGACCAGTCTGATATGCTTCAGATATGTTCTCTCTGTAATGGCACAAGTTGAGCTAAAATCAGCTTGAGATCTGAGCGGGGACCCACCAAAGGGCAGACTAATTGAGCTGTTGTCCGTTCTCACCTCTCTTGCTACTTGTTTTTCGCTACTTGAGGTTATTTAGTTACTCCAATGGCCATGAGAAAACTATGCATAGGGATTTCGGAAGAGTGCAGGTAACATTTTTCTTTGGTTTTTACTGTATGTATTGGGGCTGATGTGTAGTATGGTCGTTGCTGCCTTCCAAGAGAAGTGGGAGTTTGAGCGCAGGACTTGAGTGCATCTATATCATCACTGTCTCTAATATTGCAAGAAATTGGAAAGAGTATGTTCCCTAAACTTTTAACCACCAATAATTCTGTAAAGGATGAAAAAGAAACAAAATAAAACATTGTGCAATTTTATATTATTTAGCATTTGCAGGAATCCAGAAACAGGAATCTATCTATACATGAAATCGTTTTTTGTTCATCGTTACTCAGTTACTTATTCATCAAATAAATATTATTCTACTTTTTTTTTTTAACCAAAATTTAAAATGACGGATTTGTTAAAGTAAACCTATAGTCCTGAAAATAATGATTTTTTCAGGACTACGCTCTCTCTGCCATTTTAGTGACCTCTGTCCACCTTATTTTCTGACGGAAAATGTAGCATTAATATATTTTACTCACCCTGTTTCCAGCATGAGACTCTGTCATTGCCGTGACCAGCCCTGCCTTCGTCTTCCTCAGCAAGCATGTAGACGTCTTCCGTCTTCTCGCCCAGTCCAATGCTTCTAGTAGAGAAACATTGAGATGAAAAGTGCATGCATTGGCAAAACACTGTACTCCTCAAATTAAATGCCTTTTATGAGAAGCATTGATTGAAGAACCAAGTCTGGCTTAGGGAAAGCAGCAGAGGCACCCACTAATGACTGTTAGGAATACAGCCACTACAAGTGTGTTTATCAATGCAATATTTTTCATTACAGAATTAAAACTACAGGACCACTGCACCCAGACTATTTCATCTCAATGAAGTGGTCTGAGTGTCTGTAGCTGTTCTCTAAGCAAATCATAGATCATGTATGTACACTTGGGTCCTTGCTTTACCTGCTTTATATTATTTTACCATTTTGGAATAAACAAAAAAGTGATATAAGGCAGAGATTGAGGAATGTTGTCATTTGAGCAAGGTGCTCCTCAACCTATTGTTCCTGTAACATTTTGTAATTGTCTAATTTATTGTTAATAATTATATTATAAATAATTCCCCCTTTATAATATTCGAAAGGGCTGCTGAATAAGTTGGCGCTATACAAATACCAGTAATAATGATAATAATAATAACTGAGAACGTCATTTCATTCCATAGTTTAGCATTGTCCTTTCAATTGCAAAGGAGCTAACTAGTGTCCATTAGAGGGTTTGTGCAGTATCAAGTCCAGTTAAAAATATTCTTTCATTGCCTGATCTACTGATATATCAAGCGAAAAACTGCATGGCCTTACCCTTTCAAAATGTATCGAATTTTCTAAATAACTATGTTTTATAGAAAAGTCAAGTTTATATATAACATAATATATAGAAAACAAGGTTAAAAATAGGAGGCATGTTATCTCTTTTGGTTACAAAAGCCTGATGATGCATATATTCCAATAGGGAGTTCCAAGGACTTAGAAAAGGATAAAGAGCCCAAACTATTTTTTTTCAGGGAAAAAAAAGAAGAGATTTTTGTGTCAGATTGTAAAAGCAAACACATCAAAAATTATCATCATTGACCAGACAGTCAAATATATCTTTCTGTAGAAGTTTGTTTCTACAAGAAAAGATAATGTCTCAGACTATTTATCAAGTTGAAAGTGATATTCTGATCTATCTTGATTTCATTAAATGCGTTTATTTTAAGCATTGGTTAATCATATAAGAGCAATGAAAACACAGATTTTTTATAAATGATACATTGTATGTGGTTTCTATGTACAAAATCAGTAAACATCAAGGTTACCTAACATACACATCAAATATATATTTTCATAAAGTAACTTTTTAACCACATTAGGAATTTGGCAAACCAGATCCAACCTATGTTAATGTTTTATTAGAGTCTGTATACTTTGATCTTTACGTAAAGCATTTAAAGGAATGCAAACATGTATTCGTAATGCTATCGTGTTTCCCTATCTACGTAGGTGTCCTTCCTATTCCTTTTCAGGGGGTAGCTGAGATTATCAGACTCAATGATCTCAGCCAATCCAATTCTTCCTCACAGGGAAGCTTTGGGAGGCTAGTGCGCATGCATGGCAAACACCATGCTGCGCCAATTAAATGTTCTCAGTGAGAGTCATTAGTAGCATAACTGAGTTTAACTTGTTTATAGCTGCAGGTTCAACTCTAGTGGCTGTCTTCCTGACTGTCCATAGAGGTGTTTTAACCCTGCAATGAAAACACGGCTGTTCCTGCAAAGTGGCAATGCTTTCAGTTGCAGGTTTAAGCAAACAGGGGCATGGCACCCAAACCATTCTATTGAGATAAAGAGGTCTGGATGTCTATAGAGCTCCTTTAAATCTGTTTGAAATGTATTTAGTATGGTCTTGCTGCTGAGCCAGATTGCTATAATTCCTTATTGTGTCTTAGGCAGGGGATAGGTGAGATCTTAACATAGGCAGTGTTTTTGAGATGGGAACATATATAAGGGTTACTATGCACAAGAAAGGTTGGTATTTTTTCCACAGTGCCATGTCACCTCTCTTCTTTATAGAAGAGATGGGACATGGCTAGAAGATGGTAGTGCCAGGACAGGTTTAGGTAAATAGAACTCTACTTCCCCTATCTCCTGGCCACCGGACCCCCGCAGCAGTTATGTCATTGTCGGGGGTCTTTGCAAACCCTGCAAAGTCCCCAGATGGTGACAGTGCCAATCCTGTTTAATGTCTTCAATAGAATTCAGCATCTTGTAGATGAAGGTAGGAAGAGCCACTCACTAATGCATCATGTGGTTTTATATATAACTATTTTTTTGTTAATCTTTATTTAGCACTTAACAAACAAACAAAAAATAACAAAAGGAAATTGTGACACAGTCAAAAAAGAGTTTCCCACAGAACAAAAGTGACAGGTACCGCAGTTTACTTTGTATCAGAGTACAATACAGTTTTATCTTTTCTATGCTTGATGCCACTGTGACACTTCGATCTCCAAAATGATTATTATTATTGGTATGTCTATAGCGCCAACTTATTCTGCAGTTCTTTATTATTAACGATATCATGAAAGGGTGAAATGTAACAATAAATAAGACAATTACACAGTGACACAGGAACAATAGGTAGATGAGGACCCTGCTCAAACGAGCTTACAGTCTAGAGGAGTGGAGTATAAAGACACAATAGGATGGCCATCAAGGGGGACAACAAACAAACAAGGTGAAAACGTAGCAAAACTGGAGGGGAGTGTGGCCCTAAGATAGAGCAAAATACAGATTTGTTAAATAGAAGTTACTCTGGGAGGCCATAAGCATTTCTGAAAAGATGGGTTTTGGGGGACTTCTTAAATGATTGAAGACTAGGGGAGAGTCTAATGGGGGTAGGCAGGCTGTTCCAAATGAAAAGGGCCACCCGTGAGAATTCCTGCAAGCACGAGTTAGCAGCATGGGACAGGAGAGGGTCACCACCAGAGAAGAGAGACTGCCATACTCAAGTTATATGCCCCAAAGATGCTAGTTTGGTGCATCAATATGTTTAAACTTCAATATTTTTCCACACTTTGTTTTTAAACCAGGGCATGCAACACACAGTAAGGCACATTGTTTATTGATACATTATACTACTAGTACAAGTGTGTTTCTTATACCCATTATAACCCAGTTTGCAATACTTATTCTGGTCTTCTTGAAATCTGACACCTGTAGATGTCATTTGAAAATTTTCATTTTAAAAATGAAAAGCATATCATCTATAAAAAAATGTATTTATAAAACTTTTTAAACTCTACACTTATTCAGAGCAGGGATTATCGATAAAGTCATTAAACAGAATCCTTACTAACGGCATCCTTATTCTGTTTATTACCATAGGTCTATCGCTTTAAATATAACAAATGATAAATAGATGCACAGGCAGTTACATACTTATTCTGTCCTTTGTACATCATAGAAAAAAGAAACCAACCTTTAAGAGGTTCCTCTTAGATGAACTTAAGTTCAAGACGTTTCATCCTGTATTTAGAAATGGAGGTGAAGAAAACTAGTTCCATGTAACTATTCCAGTAAATGCTGGGTATGAGTACAAAGACAGGAAGTCCACTTATACACTGTTTCAACTTGACAGTCTGCACGTTTAGAGCAGATGCACATGGATTAAGGGATCAACTTTAATTGGAGAAAGGCAAAAGGTCATACACTTTTAAGGTAGTCATCTGAATGACTATGCACTGAATAACTGCATGCTATAATGTTTTTTGTACTCACATTTTGAATTCATTTAGAGCATGTGTCTACTTCCTCTGTAAATATGTGTATATATTGTTGCTGAGTAGTGTAGAAGTTTGATAAAATGTGTAATTCAAATTATTAAAAACAAAGTATTGACATTATTTAACCTGGATTTCATTCATTCCATCTCATCATTCTGTTCTTATTTGTAGAATTCAATTCTATTTTAATATGTTTTCTAATCACTTACTTTTTGGAAGAGATATCGTCAGAGGTATTAGGGAATTATAGCGAGAACATTCACAACCCCAGAAGTAGATTTTCAAATATGCGATTTTTCCTTTGTCAAACAATGAGTCCAACAACTTTAGACCCATGTGCGTCTTGATAAAGCTCTTTGCTTGACAAAGACTCATACTGGTCATAATGTTGCCAAGTCCATTTTTTGATGGTGGTAAAACCATCTTTATAAATCTACTCATTCATTGTGTTGTGGAGATTTTTCTTTCATTACTGGGATTTTGCAGTCCTGAGTTGTAGGACTTATATACCCACTCTACATCAGTATATGTGTGGAGGAGCATCTTCCTACATTTTACATTGAGAAATATTAATGCTCAGTATAAGCTAGTGGGCAATTATCCCATGTGACATTTTCAACTATATTTATTTTAGCTAATTATAACTTACCCCCTCTTCATATTAAGGCAAGCTTATAGGGGTAGTACACAAGGTTCTGACTTCTTTCCAGTGGTTAAACATGAGCAGCAAATAGACTAGACTTCACGTGGGGATCTTCAACTTGCTCTTGCAAAACTTGAACAGAGTGTGCAATAATGGGACAGAAAAGGAATGAAGAGAGGTATCACAATTATGTTAAAGACAATGGTCAATGCACAGCACACTGATAACATGATAAAATGGAAATATGCTCCCAGATACTCTGCTCCATCCACATACTGGTAGAAAGGAATACAAAACTTGCATATCAGAAAAAGAAGAAAACATGGAAATGCTCTGCCGTATACATGTCAGACAAGATCAATGTAGATATATTGAATAAATGAACAGAATTTATCTGAGAAACTTTAATTTACAATTTCTGTCTAATCTATAATTTAAACTGCCATCTAGAAGTGTCAACCCTCCCTAGCCATCACTAGTGACAGTTGCAGGGATTTGGCTTTATCTATGTAGGATACCGCGATCTTACAGGATGCTCAATAGACCTCATAGCTGTATTCTCACACATGTGCAAGAGTACAGCATTGACAGTGGCTTCAGACAGTGGTCTGAAGCACCAGGAGCTGAAGAGGACATGTTGCAAGAAGATGGTAGTGCCCGTGATGGACAGTTTTATGCAAGTAGAACTCACCTTCCCTTATCTCCCCCGGCCACTGGACCTTCCAGAGAGATGTCAACTCTGCAAAGTCCCCAGGTAGTGACAGTGCAACTTTAAGAACCCTCTGTGGCTCAGCATTTTCGGTCTCCCACAGAGGTCAGGACTTCATTTTATCAGTAATAAAACACAGGAGAAATAACTCCAAAGGAATAAATGGCTTTAAATACACTACACATCCCTTATTATTTTGTATACTGCCTCTGCATTTTTTTACTGACATAATATCCTTCTTTAGAACAGGTGCCCCAAACTGTATGGCATATTGAAGATGAGGTCTTACCATTGATTAATGAACAGGCAAAATGTTTTTTTCATCAAAATAATTAATGCCACTTTTCATTTATGACAATATCTAGCTGGCCTTAGCAACTGTTGCTTGATATCGGACATTGTTGCCTAGTTTGCTGTCTATAACAAGTCTCACATCCTTCTCATGTCTTGTTTTCCTTATTTCACTACCATTTAGAATGTTAGTTGCTTGTGCATTCTTCACCCAAACAGCAAAAAATTGCATTTATATACATTAAATGTAGTCTGCCATTTGAGTGCCCAGTCCTCTGCTCTATCTGCATCCGTCTGCAGCAAAGCAATATCGTGCTCACATTGTATTACCTTACCTAGTTTTGTGTCATCTGCAAACACTAACACATGACTTTCAATGCCTATTTCAAGACCATTTATAAATAGGTTGAAAGTAAGTGGTCCCAGAACAGAACATTGAGAGACAACACTTCACACTTTTGTCCATCGTAAAAATTTACCAATAATGACAACTCTCCATACTCTATCTTTAAGCCAATGTTCTACCTAAGAAAACACATTTCATCTAGACCAAATTAATTTAATTTGAACACTAACCTGTTGTGTGGAACACTGTTGAACATCTTGGCTAAATCCAAGTAGATCACATCCACTGCAACACCCTAATCTATACGTCTACTTCCTTCTTTCTAGAATGCAATTATGTTAGTTTGACATGGTCCATGCTTCATAAACCCGCACTGATATCTGCTAATGACAATGTTGTTCCCAATGAATTCCTGAATATTAACAATTAATAACCCTTCAAATACTTTCCCAGCCTCAGGAGTTAAGCTCACCGGTCTATAATTTACAGGCAGGGATTATGAACCCTTTCTGAATATAGGAACAACGTCTGCTTTTCTCCAATCCTCCAGCATGATTCCTGAAAGAAAACATTTCCGAAAGATTAAAAACAGAGTTTTTTTTTATATTTACAGTTAGCACCTCAAGTACTTGTGGGTGTGTGGAATATCACATATTTTAGGTATACATTACATGATCGGCTTGGTGAATATAGAGCAGGTGGTATGAATAAGTCACATGGCTTTCTTTATCTGAGAATTCTGGAATGTGGGTGTATAACAAAAGGATCTTCTTCTGTGTTTTTATATGGCCAGAATTTTAGCTAAAAGTTCCGACATCATTATTGTCATAACTATTTAGTACAGTGGACAATGGACCATTAGCTCTATATTGTCTGTTTGTTCTGTGATTTTGTAGACAAAAGACTCTCCTTTCCCGAGTCCATCAATTAACATCTGCTATTGAAAGTCAATCATCCTGTAAGATTCTTTGATATTTTATTATATATTAGTAATTGTAAGCAAAATAAACCTACAGAAATTGTAAGTCTGGTAAGTATTGATATTTATAACTGAATTTATAACGGCTGTCCACCAAACAAGAAGAAGAAGAAGAAAGTAGAGAAATACATATTATAAAAAGGTTCTTTTTATGATCAATATTTGTGAATATCATCTGTCCCTGGGAATCTGTTTACATTTCTTTAGTCGCCACATCACCTTGTCTTGAGTTTTCCAGTCACAATTTTCATCAATTATTTGCATATGTTTTGCCACAAGTTCAACCTTGATATATACAAATGAAAATAATTATTTAAAACGTCTGCCTTTTCTTGATCTTCATTTACTAATACTCTAATTACTGATTTCAGTGAACCTACACTTTTATTTATTTTTGTTAAACTTTTTGTACTTAAAAAACTTTTGGGGTTGATCTTGTTGTCTTTGGCTAGCACTTTCTCATTTCCTAGTTTATCTCATCTAATCGCATATTTACAGATGCTATTGGTATGCTTATATTTTATATGTAAGATGACTCTGGTTTATTTAATTTAAATGCTTTAAATGCCATTTTCTTATTGTTAATTTCCTGGCTTGCCTTCCTACTACAATACATTGGTTTCAATTTGTTTCTTTTATATTTGTTACCTAATCGCATATACTGAGAAGTATAACTTTCCAATATTTGTTTAAAGATATTCCATTCATCATCATGTTAATATTAAAGGGGCACTATAGTCTTAACTCGACTCTTCTTTTTATTACATTAAAGGGATACTATAGGCACCTAGACCACTTCATATCATTGAATTGATCTGGGTGCAATGTTCATGTCCCCTTAACCCTGCAATTTAAAACATCCTTTCCTCAGTGGTGTATCCTGGTTTTGTGCTGCCCTAGGCAGGACAAAACTCAGGCGCCCCTCTCCCCCCCGCGACACCCCCACCCAACCCTTCCCCCCGTCCCACCTTCTAAATACACACACACACAAATTCACTGACAGAGACGCATACACTAGCTAACAGACACACACACACAGTCAGACACACACACACACACACGCACTGTCAGACACACACACTCTCTGTCAGACACACACACTCTCTTATATATAATATATAATATAATATAATATATAATATAATGTAATATATATAATATAATATATAATATATATAATATAATAATATATAATATATAATATAATAATATATAATATATATAATAAATATATATAATATAATAATATATAATATATATAATATAATAATATATAATATATATAATATAATATAATAATATATAATATATAATATAATATAATATAATAATATATAATATATAATATAATAATATAATAATATATAATATAATATAATAATATATAATATCATATAATAATATATATATATATAATATAATATAATAATATATAATTAATTTAACCTACCCCCCAGCCTCCTTACCGTTGGGAATGCTGGGGGGAGGGCTCTTTCTCCCTGGTGGTCCAGTGGCTGCCGGGCGTGCAGGCTGCTGTGCGCTGGCGGGTAGGCGGCTGGCGAGGGAGCTCTTCCTCTGAGCTCTCTGCTCAGCTCCCTCGCGCGCCGCAGAGTGAGGCTGGGAGCCGGAAGATGACGTCATATTCCGGCTCCCAGCCTCACTCTGCGGCGCGCGAGGGAGCGGAGCAGAGCGCTCAAAGGAAGAGCTCCCTCGCCAGCCGCCCTCCCAGCCCATCAGCCCGACCGGCAGCCCAGTTAGCCGCAAGGCTAACAAGGCATTTGCCCTAGGCATTTGGGAGCGGCGTTTTTTGCTGCCCCCTGGAAAATGCCGCCCAAGGCAAATGCCTTGTTTGCCTTGCGGCTAAAACGCCCCTGTCTTTCCTGATGAAGGTGGATATACATTTTCACCAACACAACTATTATATAATAGTTTCTGAATTTCAGGGTATTCCATGTTTGCTTTCAATACAATCACACAATGTTCTAACCCTTATCTACTAGTAACCCCAACAAAGTTATTGTGTTTTACACCCCCTGGTTATCAATCAGGTAATTGGTCCTGTTACTTCCTGGTAGGTTAGCTCAGTGCGGTTGCACAGAGCATCTGCCTTGCAAAGTCTGTGTTAGGTAAGGGCTTGCAAAGTCAGAAGAAAAGATAACTACAGCTTTTGTAAGCTGTTTTTAGATATAACCCCAATAACAAACTGCATAATTAAATACATGCATGTTTTCATTTGGGCTATATATTTAATAAACAGTTTTGTCATCATTATTAATCATACATTCTTGAGATTAATATGGCGACTTTGCAAAGTGACAAATAAAATGCTTTTATTCTTGGTGTTTTTCTTTGTGGTATTAAATTATACTGTATATATCTATTGTGTTTTTATACCCCACCTCCTTTAGACTGTAAGCTTGTTTGAGCAGGGTCCTCAACTACCTATTGTTCCTATTACATTTTGTTTGTCTCATTTGGTAAAGCCCCCTCTTATTGTAAAGCGCTGCGGAATAAGCTGGCGCTATATAAATACTACTACTACTACTACTAATAATAATAATATCTGTGTATGTCACTTACACAGATGAAGTAACCCAGGCTGGCAAGTACAGTGACCTAACACACTCACATGTAGTTGAGCCTATTCATGACTGCCTCAAATCTTGTGTACAGATGTGCTTATTTTAGGTAGTATCCCACCTCTCTTCTGGAGAATATAATTGCTAGTCCTCAAATAAAGAAAGCATTCAAACAGGGAGACTAATAGTGTAGTATTTCCCTGTTATCAATATTGAACAATAGTTTAAAATTGAAAATAATTCTCACCTTGTTCAGAGCCCTGGTAAATACTTGGCTCTGAGGTGTGTAGGCTTTAGTGTCAAAACAGGGTGACACTCCCCTATGTAGCCACCATGAATACCTGGAGCTTTATGGGACTTAGCCCCTTTAAAAATGTATTAAAAGTAATAGTGAAAGCGATCACATGGTTTCCCCTTTTTTATTCACTCATGTGAAAGAATTGACAAGTTTATAACAATGAGTAAGGTGTTTCAAAGACTGCATCATCAGCTGTACATACAGCATAAAGGGACATCAAGCCCTATATTCACTTTTGTATTTATTTCTATCATGCCCAATTCCAAAGTACTATGTCAGAAAGTGTACAATCATGCATACACATATAACCCGCAAAATACAGTGCTATGTGTCTATATCCACCACCAGGCAGTTCTCTCCCAAGGTTTCAAGAGGGAATCTTTCCTTTTATTCTATCATCACCAGAGTGATAACACACTATATTATGATAATTATGCCAGCCACAATGAAGTGTGCTATCAGTCTAGTGGGCTGTCAAATATTCCCCTAATCTGCTTTCCTTTAAAAACTCCATAAAGACATATTTGCTCAGGGAATCCTAACACTCAACCCAGGAACTAATGCATTCCACTTACCCATTAAATGCCCCGTTTCTCACCCTTCTCACCCGCACCTCTTGTTTCTCACTCTTACTATCCATCTAGATTGTAAGTTACCACGGAAATAGTCCCCTTGACCCCTCCTGTATTTGTCAAATTTTTAATTGTCTATTAAAGACATTGTACTTTTTAGTTTTTTTACTTGTACCAATTGCGCACATGGACAACACTGAAGAGTTATAATAAAGCATTATAATAATAATAATAATAATAATAATAATAATAATACACTGGCTTCAGTTTTCTACTTTAAATGATGGCTGGTAAAGTTGACTATTGTGAATAAGTCCCCAAATTATCTACTATATTCTTCAAATCAGTCACTAGAGCTCTTTATTAAACTACTCAAATTCTGTATACTAATATGGAAAAAGGGATATGTCATAAGGGCACAGATATATGGCATGTCAGACATGAAATATAACATCTCTTAGTCTGTAGACAGAGTCAAGCAAATGGATTTAATGAAGAAAACTCATGTCGTTACTGGTTTAGCGAAACAACAAAGAAAAACAACTATAAAAATCTATATCTTTTTTTAACTTTAAATTTAGCAATTTGTATGGAAACTACATTACTATGCTATATATTTTATGTATCCCACACACCAAAAAAAAAAAAAATACTTAGAATACTGCCAACAGTAAAGAAGAAATAATGGAACACACAGAAATAAATAGTTACTAAGATTTTCCCCAACCACATAGCAGTTAAATGTTTCATGCTATACAGCATTTGGTTACTGTTACAACAAAATAATGGGAATTTCAACATAAAAGTTTGAAACAAAAAATGTTTATGAAAACTATAGGGTTACCCAGCACTCATATTTTGGATAAAACAATACCTTTCAAAAGCACAGATAAAAGGAAGCCAACAAATTATAAATATAATCTCCTAAAAATGGAATTTTCCTAACTGTCTGACCCTCCAATCAGTAGGACACCAGATAAATCTCCTCTATCTACCCACAGACTATGATTTCAATGTTTTTTGTGTAAGTGGCAGTGAAATTGGGTTTGAAAAATGAATCACTGATGGGAACTCCTGTTGAACCTGTATTGTTTGTTATTTCGTGGCTTGAATCTGGCATGGGCTAATCCAGCACTTCAAAGCTAACTGCCCTTACATTGTATACAGAATGTCATGACGGAGCGGCGTGAATGATAAGAGGAATACGGGACTTGAAGATCTGAATATACTGGGAAAATGAGACTTTGTCAAAAACACTTTGATCTCTTTGGAGTATTTTCTGAAAGCAAGAATGTATTTCATAAATAATCCAACAATAATTGGCAAATAAATATTTCCATACATTCCTTTTACCTAATTTGGGCCATTGAAAACGATAATAAATGAACAATTAAAACAAGCATAACATGAGAACAAATTAGCTTGCTGCCAAAACAGAAATTGGCGCGATATTTACATCATAGATTACAACAAATAGCAAGGAACTTGCTTCTACATTAATTTGTCTGGTTGTATATTATAAAGTAAAACGTGGTAGATCCACAATGTTTTATTTTGTACAAACACATTGGGCAGTGTTATATACTTTGCTGATGCAAAGCGTTGAGTATGAATAATATAGATTTCGGACACAGCTTTGCAAAAGAAAAGATGGATATGAACAAAAAAGGGAAACAATAAAAAAATGTAAATAAGAATCTGTCACATTGTTCCAGGGTGAGCTAAGTAGTATGCATGGTGTTCAATGCACCTAGGTACCTCACCTTTGACAGTTTTGAAATTCTGTGGATTATCTTTATAATTGTCTATCCACCTAGCTTGTTAACAATGTGCATGGCATAGCCTACCCTGTCTCTCTCATCAGCCTCAATGTAGTTCCATTCATCTTTCTTGGACCCTGTCATATACTTTTAATAATAACTCTCACCCAGTCAGATGCACCAGCCACATACCTTGTTACATACTTCAAACCTATTACTTGAAGCCACCCACCTAGTCACATTCAGTCTATTTGCTGAATTACATATATTTACAAGTTATATATCTATACATTACCATGCCTTCCCATAGCCAAAGACACTCACCCTGTGCATATCATAACCCTGCTCACAAAGCCCTATACCATTCCTACCACTAACTGTTTCCTACGTAGATTCTGCACAAGGTCACATACACACATTATACACACAACCTTGTACAAACATTACAAACAGATGTACATACACAAATTAAATATACAATCCCATACACACAAATTTACTTTTACTTTGGTTTTGGATGTTGGTAATGGGAATTGTGTTCCACCAACATCTATAGGCACATGGTTATTGATCGTTACTAGTGATCACATTTCCCTAGATTTTTGAGGGCTATGTTTTCAATGATGCCCTTTATTGTGAATAGGGACATACAAAAAGATCCACATAGAAAGGCAACAGCAGTTTATCTGTATCCATGTATAACATTGAAAAAGCCTCCATCCTTGTTCACCCCTCCATAGCTCCCAGCACAAAACCTTCAGCTGAAAGCTATTTGAAAAAAAATGTTTAATATAGAAGAAAACGATAATATTTTAGTCCTTGCCTACTTACCCTTTGCTGAATGTTGACATGGGAATTTTTTTTTTATAAGGACACAAAAATACAATATTTTAATACAAAATTATGAACAATTAAAACATTTTGTAAAATAAGGGAAGGAGGGGGAATTAGGGGAAACGCATGCAGGATGATTAAGAAATATTTATTTTCATGGCTGCTACATATTTGTGAATCATGTTAAAATGCAAAAGCTTACTGTGAGTGTCTTGAGTAAAAAGTAATGCAGCAACACAATATATTCTAAACAATAACTTATCGGATTTGGTTTGATAAAATTCATATAAACCATATACTTTAATCTTATCTTCTAGAATGTGTGAGATATTATCATCTAAAACATGTGTGGGCTGATGATCTAGACCAGTGGTTTCCAAACCAGTTCTCAAGGCACAACTACCAGTCCAGGATTTAGGGATTTCCTAATTCCTGTCAAAATGTTTTTTTTCTTCTAAAAACACCTTAGACATGACTGGGCAATCCCTAAATCCGCTAATGGTAGGCGTGCCCTAAAGAGTGGTTTAAAACCACTGATCTAGAAAATGGATAGGGTATGGATAGGCAACCTTCGGCTTTCCAGATGTCGGGGACTACATCTCCCATAATGTTCACAATATCTGGAGTGTTGAAGGTTGCCTACCTTTGATCTAGAACATGACCATTCTGGTCTCTGGATGCTTCGTTCACAAACAATTTTCCATTCGAATAACAACTCAATAATCACTATTTTTTGAAAGAGAACCCAGTGTCTCAGTTCCCTGCTAGTCTGTCATTGAATTGAACCACACACAGTTAGTACACCCAACATGTTAGTCATTTGTCATGGTGAGGATAATGCCAATTCCGACATCATCAAATGCTCCAGTCATCCTGGAGCCAGAGTTGAATATCTCCATTGAAAAAATTAAAACAACAAAATCTTCCTGGGTTTGTTCAGAGTCTTTAAATCCAGTTTTGAGCTAAGCAATGTCGACATTGTCATTGCTAATTACTGGTTGTATTTCCATTGCAATTCATATAATTTAGTTAACCCAAGATAAAATTGACAATTGTCTTTTTCAAACAATTTTTAAATGGAAGTTCAACCAAAGTCTTTGGAAAACATGCAGCACCTGGCACCCTCTCTAAAGGGCATTAGCTATCATCTGTTTACATCTGAAATGCTGTAATAACTGCAATTGGAGCTCCCAAATGCCAAGCCATTCCTGCTGGAGAGAAGTGCAGTCTCTTTATTATGATGCAGTTGACAATTCACATCTATAGAGGGTGACAAAATAAAGCTGTTGATCCAAATCCAGAACATACTCTGTAGCAATACAGATATGGGTGTGAATGCCAGCTTACCAGCATCCTGCTTTCTACTCATGGAGCCAATTAACTAATGGTCTGACGTAGCATTTTTCTGTATTGTTACTTTTGTTTTATATTTTCTCCTTATCAATTTCTTCCTGTTGTTAATACACTAATATTTGCATTTTGCTACTATTGGTATGAGAGCATAGTTCCAGGTTCTGCCCTTTTCTTTTGTTTTAATGTATGTTTGCAAATATAAAAAAATGATTATAAATATTGAGATACTGATCAGTTTCCTGATCGTTTTATAAAGCGTTGGTTACTAAGACAGGGCTGTAACTGACAGAGCAGATTAAACTTGGTGTATACTGAATAGACGCCATTTTCTCAGCTCTGAGCGTTGACAAATTAATCCGTCAAATATCACCTGCATCCTAGCGAAAACGACTACAAAAAGGGCAGATACTACCGCAGCATACTGCCCTGATCCTGCCGATGCCTTTTCTACACACCCCGGGCAAAAAACACCAGAACCGCGGCTCCAAGGCCTACCGCGCTATTCGGCACTCTCCAGCAACCTACGGAGGCCCACTAGACTGGGACGACCCCGACTACCTGACCCTGTTAACGGGCAATATGGGTAAGAAAACCCAAAAACCAACCGCAACCACTACCAAGCCGCAGCACAACATAAGTCAAATGATGCAACACACGGCGCCGGCGAGGACCCCGTCGACGCGGGAGCCCTCACTCACAAGAGATGGCGGCGGGACCCCACATCAGAGTCTGATGCTGGCAAATAGAGGGACACCAAGCCCAAAGGAGACAGAAGCACCGGCTACAAAACGGGAACTCCAAGAAATGCTCACCGGCCTCCAAAACAACCTCAGCACAATGTGGGAGGCGGACCTGGCGGTTCTCAAAACAGAGGTACAGGCAGTCAAAGGGCGCACACAGTCCACTGAAAGGAATGTGCAGACCTGCAAAAAGGCCTCAAGGAACTGAGTGATAGAGTACAACACATCCAGAATACACAAGCTGAAACAAACAAACAAATGCTCATA
The DNA here is from genome assembly GCF_036172605.1 of Pelobates fuscus. Taxonomy (NCBI): domain Eukaryota; kingdom Metazoa; phylum Chordata; class Amphibia; order Anura; family Pelobatidae; genus Pelobates; species Pelobates fuscus. Next base: position 234,645,930 of record NC_086317.1, read on the forward strand.
CTGGACGACAGGCTGCAGGAGGAAGAACATAAAGGTAAGGGGAGTAGCAGAGACCATACCCCTAGAAGAACTGCCACACTTCATAAGAAGGTTGGTGGTGTCACTACTTTCAACCAGAGAGGCTAAATACTTTTCCTTTGATGGGGCATACAGAATAGCTAAATCCCCAAAAGCCCCTGCAACCGCGCCAAGAGACATCATCCTTAGGTGTCAAACGATGTCCAATAAATTAAGCTTGCTAGCAGCGATAAAAGGGAAGACGCCATACGAATTTGAGAACTGCAAAATCTCATTTTTCCAAGACCACAGCAGAGCCACACTACAGTGGCGAAAAGCCATGCAACCCCTCACACAGATCCTACAGAAGGCAGGCCTAACATACAGATGGGCAACACCGCAAACTCTATGGGTTACCAAAGAAGGAAAGTACTACAAGGCTACAGACCCAGCAGACACCCCCGCACTCCTGGCAGCTCTGGACCTACAACCACGGCAGGGCTCTGCTCACAAACCACAGGACACGTAACTCCTAATAGAGACTGACTCAGATACGTCCTCTTCTGACTTCAGAGGCGCCAGGAGACCAAAGACCTGAACCAACCAGCGTACCCGAGTATCTCAAGCAGCAGTGGCATTTATGAGACGTTCTTAGTTCCAAAGTTATGCAATGTTAAATGTTAAATACTTTATGGTTCACCTTTTCTGCCTTCTCTCATACACATCAACACACAATTACCTAGTTCAGTCGAGTGACTCAAAGGGCACACACAGCGCGCACACCACGCTCAGGAACTCTCTCTCCCACCCCCCCACCCCCTTACCCACCATGCCAGGGAGAAACCGACAAGGGGATGAAGGACCACACCTAGAAGAGGGCCACACAATAGAACTCGCACCAAGAGCGACTACCACATAAGGCCAGCACCACAAAGGAACCAACACTATACCCTCTTACACGCACCCAAGAGACCCAGAACCCGCATACCTCACTGGCATATAACTTACGCGGCACCACACATAGAGGGGGTTTACTAACCCATATATTGATCAACTCGCTACAACCCGACAGACCACCACGCTCTTAATAAACGTGCAACACGCCACCCAGTCAGAAACCACAAAATCGCGATGTTACATACGTTGTTTACCCTTGTACCAGCCTAGATAACACAAAAATGTATGTACCAAACTAGATTGCAAAAAGTATGTACGTTGTATGCAAACTTGCACCAAAAATAAAGAATCAAAAAAATAAAAAATAATACAATTTATTATATGTAAATTCTCTCTAGCACTAATTTTACAATATGTTAGCTATTGCCCTTTTTTTTTTTTACATAAATTGTACCATAGATGGCACATTACACAAATGAGTTATCTCATCTTGCAGTATCAGTCAAATATTTAATCATATGCTCTTGGTAATGCATTGTTTGCCCATGTTTTGCTAGTTACAGAGATTATTATTGTTAGCATTTATATAGCACCAACATTTTCCGTAGCGAGATAATGATCTCAACCAACATAGGAATCATAGTGTACATCCGACACAATTTATTCCATCAGGAATATACCTTGCTGGGCAAACCTTTCATCTTCAGAAAAATATATACAAAAACTCATGAAGTTGTGCAACAACACTGAAAATTGATTAATTCAGAATTCCATACTTGTTTTATGGGATTAATAGTCATGGTTACTGGCCATAGGCCAAGTTGACTATTGCATTCCTTCATTACCACTAAATTCTTCAATAGGTTTATATTTTATCTGTTTTATAATGATTTCATTTTCAATGTTTCAAGAAATATAAACATAAATGTTTGTTAGTTACTAAAATAGTAACTGTGAGCAAAGTTTTGACTGTTGTCGTAAATATAAACATAAACATTCAGACACATAGTATTCAGCTCTCACCATGTCCAGCTGCTCATTTTGTAAGGTTGACTGGAATCTGTGTGTGTTTTGAAGATCAGCATCTTCTAAATTGCTTGTTGCTTGTTTTGTGTGCTAGAAAAATACTTCATACTTCATTCCTGCAATAAAAGCAGATTTGGTTTGATACATGTTTCGCTGGAGAAAACATTTAATTTGAAAGAAATCAAAAAACAGTCAGAAGTCTTTTCAAATAATTTTATTTATTGGATTTTAAAAGTGACGAGTTACAGAAATAGTAATAATTTAGTGAATTTTTTTTATTTTTTTATTCTTTATTTGTGACGTGCATGTTCAAAACACAATAGCAGACAGTGTCACAACAACAGCTGTTTGCACGGTAAATGAAAATACAATATAACAGTATTGTGACAAACTGTAGTAGGCGGTAGCACAATTTTTAAATTTATCTTAATGAATACAAGAGCTAGAAGGAAATATATAACATGTTATGGTATGATAGGTAGTGTACCTTTGCCTGTGCCGCTTCTGGTGGCCGGAAACCTATGAGGTTATGTTAACAACTGTCCCTGTCCACCTTTGCTTGGGAGTAGGGTTTGGGACAAGCTCTAGGGACGTGTGTGGCATAGCGGCTAGAAGCGGTATTGGTTTGTGGCATGGTCTTACGGCTCCTGGACCCCGGAGTCTGGGGGGGGGGGGGGAATATACCTTCCGCAAGGTAGATGTGTGGAGTGTGTGGCCTTAGCGTCACAGACTTAGTGACATCTCTAGTATTGTGGCATGGTAAAGTAGCTACATCTGATTATCACGATAAGATATTATTATAACAGTATAACAGTAAATAAACCAAGGCAAACAAAGAAAGAAAAAGAAACATTGCGTAGATGCGGAAGCCAAGCCCATCACTGCCCCACACGTATAAGCGTCAGGTTGGTGGATTCGGCTGCGGTATCTCACTATCCGACGGCTGCTCTGTCGGTTCAAGTGTCCCGGGGCTGCTCTGGCCCCTTTCCCTCCGACATTGCCTGTCTTGCGGGGGTAAAAGCTGGTATATTAGCTACATCCCACTTGTGTGGGGGTCTTGTCTCGGCTCCTGCTTTCTGTCGGATGCCCAGTGCCTGCAGAAACTGTGGAGCCTCCTCCGATGATGTCAATCTGTGGTTGTGTCCATCACGCGTGGCAATGAGAAGCCGTGGGTAGCCCCATTTATAGGATATATCCGCTGCTCTCAGTTGCGCCGTGGTGTCCTTCAGGGAAGCACGCCATTGTAACGTCTGGCGGCTGAGATCTTGATAAAAGTTCAAGGAAATGTCCTCAAATACAAACGGGGTCCGGCCCCTGACGGCTCCGAGAAAGCTGTCCTTGTCTGAGCGTGATTTGAAGTTCAGTATAACATCCCTTGCTAAATCAGGTGTGTTCCTGGGATGTCCCGGAATGCGAAAAAGGCCGTCTAGGGTTATGCTCTTGGCCTGTTTAGGTGGTAGGGCGGCCTGAAACAGTCTCTTAATGAGGTGCGGTAGTTCCTCCGCTGTTACCGAGTTTGGGATCCCCCTCACCTTGAGGTTTCTTTGCCGTGCTGCATCCTCCAGCTGCCCCATTCTGGTATTCAGCTGTGTACACATGGCTGTTAGTTTCAGCGTAATTTAGTGAATTTTAAATATTAATATGGGAAAATAAGAATAAAATATAACATCCAAAAAAAGATATAAAAAAATCTCATTATATTATCATTTTTTACAACTATATACATCTTAACATAATGTAAAAAAAACTAAGATGAGATTACAAGTATATGTATATAAGAAAAAAAAGGGAAAAAGTATAAATAAATAAGAATAAGAATAAAAGAGGGCATCACTTCAGACTGTATTTGCTTATCAGTCTGAAACAGACTTTGAATTTGATTATTTTTTTAAAGAAATGCTCTTTAAAAGTATGATTACAAAAATGAGGTGCCATAGCTGGACTTTTTGGGAGATTACTCTGCTCGTTCAGTGGTTAAATTATTATTGTATTTCACCAAACCATGCAACAAGAGCAGACGGTGTATTTTCTCATGTATGCCAACTTTTTAGATTCCTGGCCTAAACCAGAAAACCTGAAAAGAACATTCTTATTTAAAAATCTTCTAAGATCCAAAAAAAGAAAATAATATGCATAAATATACTTCCAGTCAATGCATTAAAGCAGAGTAAAAGATAACAACAAAAAGGAAAAAGTGATAAAAATTGGCACCATTTCACTGACTTGTGTGTGGTAACAGTGACTTGAGCAAGCTTGCCTATAAAAATATGACATCTCCAAAAGAACTTATCATGGCACAGCTAATTTTAAAACAATTTGTGAATATAAAACAGATAATATACACAGAGCACAGAATTAAATAAACAGTCAAAGAATGGATTAGTTTTATGGACTGTGCTAGTAATTTGTTTGCATACCACCGTCTTCTCTTTTATATGAACAAGGTAATACTTTTGAGTGACTTATTTATTTTTTCTTCAGTCTTAGTTATTTTAAATGATCCAGTGTTTTTTTTTTAAATTCACTTTGATAACTCTTAATTTAGAATTTTTATTTGTACTTAAATAAATGCGTTAGATTAAATCTTCCTTTGCCAAGCACTTTTTGGTTTTAAAAATATTAAATTAAGACTAATTTGAAACATAGAATATATAGTTTGGACATAAATATGGCTTAAAACAATTTAGAAATACTGTTTAGAAATACATGAAATCCATTTTATAAATTTGCACACTTTAACTTTTAAATATTGGTTAATTAATTACACAATTATTAAATGTTTTAGAGCTTATATGGTATCTTGAAATATTTCAGAGACAGTCTAAAATATTACTATAGAAGAAAAAGTAACATTGTTTTCATATGTAGTAGATGTGAAACAATGATATGTAAAAATAGTTATATAGCACATTTACAGTTATTAGAAACATAATGACTATGCGTGGCAAAATGTGTCAGGCTCCTAAGTGGCTGCTAAGCATAGGATCCCTAACTGTAGATGTAGACACATCAATAGAAAAAGTATTACTAGAGCAGGAGTAGGCAACCTATGGCACGTGTGCCATGCACACTCAGATCACTTCCTTCCAGCACTTATGAATGGGAGTCCACCCTGGAGTAGAGCAGCCCACAGCTGCTGTTGTTGCTCCTGTCCTCGACCTGTACCTGGCCAGCCCGGTCCCCACTGGAACCGAGGAAAGCCACCCACACTGCTAGATATACACAGAAATGCATAATAACCCTCCCCGCATACAATTAATACGAATAGCCCACACACAAACATACACACAATCCTCACAAACACAACCACTAACAATCTACATACATACACACAACCCCACATGCAGGCTCTCACATACAATACCCCAAACAGCCCCACACATACACACACCACCAAACACACTATGCTACATTTCCATTCACATACACAATTCCACAAGGAGCCCCCATACACAGCCCACATTCAGGTATTATACACGATACCACAAACTACTCATTAACATATACAATGTAATAGCTCATATACGCACAAATACAATGATACAAAGCAACTGCTGTATAAATAACACAAGCAGAATACGGCAACATGCACAACTCAATTTAAAAAAATTGGACCAGCATGCTACGGGCCATAACAATCTTATTTCGGCACAGTGCTGCTAAAAGGTTGCCTACCCCTGCACCAGAGTGCCTGGGCTTAATATAAAGAAAAATACCCCAAGGTGTAACTAATTAACAAAACCAGCAAATGAGCCAAGGTTGGGATTCTGGAAAGAAGGTCAACTAACAAGTCATTCCAAGAAAACAGAATACAGGAACTCCATGAAATGCTAAAATCAGAACAATACAAACTGCAATGGTGAGGACCACGAACCAGAGGAGAGTTATGACTTATAAAAGTCTAGACCATTCAGTGTGCACTTTGGAACGCCCGCTCCATCTGCAGTAATTTAAAAACAACAGCATACACGACTTTTTCATCTCAAACTCACTCACACTACTTGCACTTACAGAGACCTGGCTGTCACCCTCTGATAGCCCTACTCCTGTCTCGTTATGTTTTGGTGGGCTACAATTCTCTCACACTCCCAGACTCAACTGTAAAGGAGGTGGTGTAGGCATCCTTCTCTCCCCTCAATGTACCTTTCAACCAATCATAACCCCCCCTGCCCTATCCTTTTTTCTTTTGATGTTCACATTGTCCACCTATTTAAACCCACTCCTTTAATAATTGCTATCATCTACTGCTCTCCCCCCCCCCCCTGTTATCCTAGGCTATTTATTGAAAACTTCTTCCTGGCTACCCCATTTCCTCTCATCTAGCACTCCTTCCCTTATACGTTTGGAGTGCCAAAGGTTGTTTACCTCTAACCTTGACTTTATAATGGGAAAGGGATGCAATCTTTCATCAAAACTGAGTTCCATAGTGATGTCAATAAATGATATGGCCATAGAGCATGATATTGCTAAGAACATGAGAACATCTAAAGAGGTTGCAGTCTCATGTCAAAAAATAGAGTGAGAGAGAGGAGCATCCCATTGTACAGTGCGCTATATAAATAATAAAATAATAATAAAATAATAATCCAGAAAGAACTAGGATAGCAATGTGAGGATATTGTTGGACAAAAGGTATATCTGGCATAATAACCACATAGAGTGTGCACAATTACACTAACTATTTATACTATAGAAGGATTAGAAAGATGCTATATAGTATGTAAATAATCCATGCAGTGTACTAATAGGCTTATTCATTCATTTGCACACATTTTTTTTAATTCAAAGTAAATTTTGGGATGCCAAGGAATGCAAACTTAAAATTAACATGTGTATACATGTTACAGGAGGAGAAGTGATCTAGTTAACTAGACTGTATGATTACATATATATATATATATATATATATATATATATAAATTATATTTTTTCAGGTTTCAATTTTTGAAACCAACATCAACAATACTATTATAATGCACGTTACATGTTTTCGTTATTCAAACAATATTAAGTCATACTTACCTTTGACTGACTCATAATTTTGAATATTGTTAGACCACTGGTTTATTTAGTCACTTTAGACATGGCTACTGGTCATGGGCGTAGGAACCCCCCACAAATCTGGGGGGATAGCATTTTTACTCGCAGGCCGCCAGGTATATTCCTATTCAGTAAACTGGGAGTTGTTTATAAAGTTAATGCAAAAGGAACAGTTCTTTATTTATCAGGTCACAGAAATTAACCAAAAGTTAACCAACAAAAAGAGAGACACAACTTAATCAGTTTTTAAAAAAATGTTCTCTGAAAAAATAAATATATAGTGAGAAAAATATGTATGGCATGTTTTCCACTCTGTTTTGTGATTGTCTGAACCAGTCAGAGGTTTCCTGATTCAAGCCTCAAACTGCAGTGAAAGTAGTAGAAAACTAAACAAAAAAAAAGGTTCCTTACCTGAAAGAGATTAAATGAAATGAGAGGGACCACACGAGTGGGTGTCCAGCCAGTCCAGTGTCCATGCAGACCAGAGCCGATTGAAAAGGAGACTGAGAGACAGTTCAGTTGTTTATAGTCTGATGGCTGTCTTTGTCAGGCCTTTTCTATGCAAAATGAAAAACATTTTTTTTTTATAAATATAGGAGAAAATGCAGTGTTTACATTACTGCCTAGGAATAACTTCAGTGGCAGTCACTCAGACAGTTACCAAATGTGATTCCTGTGCCAGCACTGTGTGTGCAGCATGGACGTTCAGCATCTCCATGTTCTGCATGGAAATGCTGAACGCTCCTTATTGATTCAATGCATCGCTGTGAGGAGATGCTGATTGGTGCAGGGTGGCATTTTGCCATGCATGTCCAATAGCCTTCCAGTGCTTTCCATGGGAAGGCGAAGAAGAATTAGCCGCAGGGATACCGGCGCTGGAAATAAAGGCAGGACAATTATTTTTACAACTATGCTGTCAGCAATGCATGTTTGTATTTCTGACACTATAGTGTTCCTTTCAGGAAACTAAAGAACATTCTGGTCACTATAATAACTGCATCTAAATGAAGATCTTATGTTATGGCACCAGGAGGCCCCTGAGTGCTCTCTTTACTTTTAGGGGTCAAACAGCTCTCAAATGGTCTACCCCCAAAGGCTTCCTCCAAACCCAGATCTACAGGTTGCCCAGCAGCATTCGGCTCCTGAAAAGGAGTTTCAGGAAGCACTGATTGCAGCTGGGTAGGGGTGTCGTTGATAGGCTAGAGAGGTCACCTGATGCTCTAAGCGATGCGTCCCCAAACTTTGACCCTCCAGATGTTGCTGAACTCCAACTCCCATGATTCTCAGCCTAACTATTTCATTCATAGAATCATGGGAGCTGTAGTTCAGCAAATTGCTATTTCCTAGTGGAATATCTAGTGATCATCTCTTTTTCCACGCTGAATCCTTCCTCCTATAACACTCTTTTATGTTTTGCACCATTCTTTGATAACTAGCACAACTTACTTTTCTCCATTGAACCACCCTACACACCATCTAGATCCATATTTTTTTCCCTGTAATCCCAAACACAGGAAAACACAGGGAAACACAGGTCAAACAATGAACATCTCAAAGACACATGATACTGATGCACAGCTACTTACTGCAAAAGAAAACATCTGCAAAATAATCATTTGAAAATATCTTGCTTCATACAAATTAAAGTACCTACTGTAGCAGAGCCTTCTTACCAAGAGACACTGGACCCTTTGTGATGAAAATTTTCTTCAACCCTGAAAATATAAACTATCCATCACTAAAAACATCTGTGCATGCATACATAACAGGTTAATCACCAAGGACACAGTGAAAGAATGTAAGCGATAACATGTTCAGGTCTTGACTAGACAGGTACCAGGCCCCTGTACCTGGTATAGCTAAAAAAATTAAAAGCATTAAAATCATAACACAAAGTTTATGGTGCAAAGATGATTTAAAAAATAAAGAAATCTTAGGTAATTAACAATGGTAGATAAATTGGTTCAGCAATTTCTCAATGTCAAACTAGGGAAAACAAGATATTGTAAAAAGTGCAAAAGCACACAGAAGCAAAGTGCAAACACTCACTGTGTAAGAAACATAGTTATACCTGATATGTTGCAGGTAGGGAATGGTATAAAATGATAATTGGCTGTTAATAAAAGTTTTACATACACTAGTGTTTAAGACCAAACCTCTCTTCACAAGAATCATAAGTTTGTACAATTTTGTAAAAAATCAATTCTGTGCATTCATGTCTATAATAAAACCAATATACTTAATTGCACTTTTTTTTTATCAATATGACAGTCCCCTATCATTCTCCAACTAGAACATACCCCTTTTCACAAATTCGGTTTTGATTATTTTGGGGGATATTTGTTTTTCTTTATACTAGTCACAACCACTTGCTTGGCAATGCCATTGTATGCGGTTGCCTAAATTATGTGGTTGAAGTCAATAGACTGGAAAAATTTCACCAGATTATCCTTAGTAGAGACGTACTGGATTCAGCATTCACAAAGTAACCCAGGTGCTCTGAAACCAGGGCTAGCCAGGCGTCTCTTCCAAGATTTGCAAAATAAATAACTGTTCAGGCACTAGCTTGATAAAGACCCGGTAGGGTCGAAACTTTGCTGTTTTTTGTTATCCCGGAGTGCCTGAACTGTTATTTTTTTGCATACCAAATTATCATTGACACTAGATAGCTCATGGACATTTTTTTTACATTTCTAATGTTTTGCTTTGCACATTATTATGTGATCTAAAATGTAAAATAATTGACGGATGTGTTAAACAAAATAAATAAATAACTATAAATTGGTGACTCTCTCTTATGTACTTGGCAAAGAGAGGACAAATAAACTATGTGTAAATACACAGCTGCTATGTCAGTGAGAGTGATCTTGGGTCAGATGACTGATTATGGTGGAAGAGGCAATATCTCATCAATTCCTATAGAGATCAATAATGTAAAATCAACATAATGAATACAAATGATATGATAGAATGATAGAGGTGCGGGTTACTGCAGTACCCCCAGAAATACTTCACAAAAAAGTTCCTCCAGTGCTGCATACACCTCCCACTGTAGCTACAAACAAGAAGAGCAGTAAATACAGTTATTGTCCCCACCCCAGACAGTCCAGTATGCCCTTCCTTGTAAGAACAATATGCATTGAGAAAGGGTGTTACCCAAAATGATTGCTGTATTCTGACTTGGTCGTTCAATAAAACTCTGTGGCACTGTTGTTGCACTCAATATTCAGTTGCGCTGCTCTTATTTTTGAATTTTCTGCATTTACAACATGATGAACAGTAAGTGATATTTACTACAGTTGCTAGGTGGGAGTGACCATTTATATCCCTCTGCTAGGAGTGATCACAGTTGGAAGGTCTGAAATCCTGTCCTAGAGTGTATTTTTAAGATGCCCTCCACTTGCAAATGATTTCAGAATTCATGAGCACGCACTAGATCTTGATTGAATGCATAGTGTTTTGTGAGATAGAAAGTACGTTAGACCGAAGAAGACTTTAAGAGGCTGCACTGAAAATAATTAATTACCAACAGAGGATATATCACACGCAATCGTACAATCGTATCAACCACAATAAAGCATCTATGGAACACTGAAGCTTGGTCAAAATTCCATATATATATATATATATCATACAAAATCAAATGCACTCGATCATTCACTAAACAGCAAAAACACATCACCGAGGCAAAAAAAAAAAAAAAGAATGGGGGTTTAGTTGCAGTATAGGATCATACACCAATGTATCCCATCTTTGGCAGATCCTACTCTAGCACCTAATGACTGCTCTTATTAACCCACTTACTGGAGAAATGCTTCCTTCTGGGACTCTCTGCAGCGCAAGGTTAAATAGGACCCTGGAATGAGGCAAGTGTGACAGGGAGGGGTTCAAAACCGGGGTGTTGGCCTGGTCTTGCAAATATATATATATATATGAATATGCACACACTACAAGCATGTCGCTGGTATCAATTCACACAACATACAAGATCCAGCTCACGCACCCATTCACTAAACAGCAGAAGCAAGGCTCAAAGAATGTAATAGTTTTTTTAAAAACACCAGACTTAAATAATGCAGATTTAGTTACAGCATTTGATACAACTTCAACGTATCTCATTCTTGGCAGGTCCTATTCTATCAACCTAATGCTTGATCTTTGTGTCTTACTCTACCACCTATGTGCATAAAATAGCACTTACAAGTATAAATATAAAAGATCCTTTAATATGAATCCACTTTTCTTCCTGTTTACATAGGTCATCAATTCTCAGTATTATGAGGATGAAAACCCTCTAGATTTCTATAAAGGTCTGTCTCTGGCCCATAGTTGCCCATAAGCTTGAAATTTCAGAAATTTGCATTAACATGTAGCCCTTAAACTAGATGGCAAACAAAGGGTTCTTTTACTAAAATAAGATGGGTGGAGACCTGCAAGGAAAGATTTGCTCTTACTATATATTTTTGTTTTTTAACTTGTTTCATAGTGATAAAATGTAGCTGTATTTTATATGTATACTGCTTCCACAGTTTTTATCTGCCTACTGCTTCCATTGTATATGTGGTGGGGATCTAGCCACTAAAGCTCTTCTCACCCAGAGCAGGCCCAAGCTCTAGAATTTGTAAGTAGGATATCTTTATTTTATTACATGTAACATAAGATATACTGCACTATTGGTTGCCCCTTTTTTTATTTTAAGTTTACATCCTGCTGCAGTACTATCTGGAGGACATCTGGTTTCCCCGATTACAGTATATCCTTAGACTGGGATTGTACCATCCATGCTTGAGCTTTCAATAGCTCCAAAAAGTGAGCATGTATTTCTTGCAAATCTACTAATTCTCTGTATTGTATTTTCATATTGCTATATTATCTGCAAAAAGGCAGCAATTTTGGTTCAACATTCAGGCAGATCACAGTCTGTGTCAGCTCAGCATAATGAGAGTCACATCTTTGGCTTTTTTAGAGGAGTTGAGTGAGGAGCTCTTACAAAATGTGTCCAGCCAACATGAGGCACAGGCCCTGCCATTATGATCTATTTTTATATTTCTTTAGCTTGATATTGTGTTGTATAAGAAGCCCCTACAGACTAAATGTATGTATATGTGTATATATAATTATGTAGAGGTGCTCTGTACTGCTCTTTTTCTGTTGCAGTTAATCATCCTATTTTCTCTTTATATATATTAATATATAAATATTAATATATAATATATATATATAGTTTAGGCCAAAATAGCCAAGATTAAACAATTTTCCAAACAATCTTTGTTATTTTGGCTAAAAATTCACTAATTCCTTTTCAGTTCTCCACAATCCCTAGTTTGATGAATAACCCTGAATGTTGTAAAAAATGTGGTGAACTGCAATGCATGTGTAACAGAAACCTAATTTTAGCAAAAATAGCCAAGCTGAAAAGCAGCCAGTAGTCCACTCCACTCCATCTTTAAAATGTGTAACACATAGATGATTACCACTGTTTTATCCAAACTATTGTATTATATTCATTCAGATCCTCTATTAATGTGTAGACTTTGGGCATTACGTAGAAACGAGAAAAAGTATATCATACTTACCACGGTTTTCTTTTCCTGGCTATTCTACATGGCAGCATCATTATGGGCTAGTTCTTTCCCAGCTCTCAGGGCAGGAAAAATTAATTAAACACATATAATAACAGCTCCCACCCCTCTGTACTTCCCGATCTACTGAAAAGCTATATATGAAAAACAGGTGGGAGGGGGCGTGATGCTGCCATGTAGAATAGCCAGGAAAAGAAAATTACAATATGATATACATTTTTCCCTTTCCTAGCTAAACAGTTATAGGTACTACCCAAGCTCAATAGAAGGATCTAAAGAACTTATGAACATTTCACATGAAACTGAAAAAGTGAAAAAAAAAAGTGTGAAAACCAAGTAGCCAAGTAGTCCTCTTAAGGCACCTCAGCCCTGGAAGCCCATGATGTTGCCAAACTTCTAGTAGAATGAGGTTTAATGTTAAGTTGAGTTCGGCAGCCCTGAGAAGAGTAGGCTTTTGCATTAGTCTTTAAAATACATTTCCTCAGTGAAGATTTTATGCTGTTTTTCGTTTACTAATCCATGATGGAAGCACAGATAATCTGTATGACTTTCTGTGAGCCTTGGACCTTTCCAAATATATTTGAAGGTCTCTCATAACATCTACCTTGCTCCAAGTTAGTTATGCTGGAGAAGATGCATTAGGAAAGAATGATGGACGCACAATTTCCTGTTGCAATTGGAATCTAAAACCCACCTTACAAGAAACTTATTTCTTACTAGGAATTAGGATCTTTATGGAATACTGTATAAGATAGGGTTTGAAGCTCTGACATTCTTCTGGCTGATGTTATTGCAACTTCTATAGCATTTTCATAGGTAATGTGGAGTGTCCAACCTTTTCCAATGTTTAGAAAAGATCTCCAGGTTAGACCAGCAGAAGACTTATACCTTTGTCTAGTTTTTATGGAATTATGTTCAGAACATCTGTCACTAAAGGCTCCATGAAGCTAATATTCTTTACAGAAGACCTAGATCTTAAAACTCCCCAAATTCTGTGGTTGCATATCGAAGCAGAGGTCTTTCTTGCTTTCAGAAGGGTATGTGAGACTGATTCAGCGAAGGGAGCCCAAGTCTGTGAGGCATCATAGTGTTGATATCCTATCTTTACGCCCTGGTATATGTGCACCATATGTGCGCCATTCATTATTAAAACCTTAGAAACCGATTCAGACAAGCCTAAATTCAGGAGGTTCCTTTTCTCAAAAGCCACGCTGCTAACTGCAGGGATTGAGGATATGGATGCTTTTCTGGGCCTTGAAGCAGAAGATACATTTTTTTGAAGAAAAAAGGAGACAGGCTTCGGTGCTCATACCAAGTAGCATTTGAAACCATGGTCTCCTTGGATATACATGTATCACTGCTATTACTGCGCTGTTCTAATTCCAGATTTTTCTCAATATTCAAACTGAATTCCAAATCGAAACACACCCCTTTAGACCTTCCCTTCACCAAGAAAGCCCTGGTCTGGGATGCATCATAGTGTTGATATCCTATCTTTATGCCCTGGTATATGTGCACCATAGTGCTGATCCTATCTTTATTAGTGAGTGCCATTCCTTATTAAAATCTTAGAAACTGATTCAGACAAGCCTGAATTCAGGAGGTTCCTTTTCTCAAAAGCCACACTGCTGACTGCAGGGATTGAGGATTGTGATGCACTTCTAGGGCTTGAAGCAGAATATATCATATTTAAGAGAAAAAGGAGAGGGGCTTTTGTGCTCATACCAAGTAGCGTTTGAAACCATGGTCTCCTTGGATATACATGTATCACTGCCATCAGTGCGCTGTTCTAATTCCAGATTTTTCTCAATACTCAAACTGAATTCCAGATCGAAACACACCTTTTCAGACCCTCCCCTCCCTGTCACACGTCAACTACAAGCAGAACTAAAGAATACAACAGAGCAAAGTTCATGAAACAGTGGTTGTGAAAATGGAGGGAGGGAAGCATTGACATAAGAACATGCGCTGTCCATACATTACCACTGACACTGTAACATAAAGTAATACAATCATGAGCACCATGAGAAAATAAATCCACAAAGGTTGCATTTGCCAAAATTACTTAACCAGGATCCCAATCTGAATGATCAACCAAAATTTACGGGTGATAGTTTAGATATTTCTCTTAACTTTTGTACTAGTAGTTTTTCAATATCATGATGGATAGCTACAGAATTATTTAAAAATAAAAAGGCAGCAAGACTGTTCCATTATGGAACACGTGCCACCTTTTGATGATTAAAAGTAATCTAATGCCAATGCAATTTTGTACAACTAATTTTAATTTGATATTGTTCAGCAGAGAGTTGAAATATAGCATCACATGTACAATTAAAAGCTTCATCTAGTTAAGCTTGTACATTGGTTCTATTACACCCCAAGTAGGAATAAACCCTGGCATTTGCCCCATATTCCACTGTTCACTCAGTACCAGGCCATTTACCTATTGAGCCTCTTTTCTTCGCAAACTACCTTCTGGTAATTTAACAATCTAAAAAGCTGGAATAATATAACCCAAATAACAAGTGCCAATCCAGTTACAGGATAAACGCTTTGGAACCGAAGTACTGCAAAATTAGTGATTACATCATAACAACTGAAAGTTTATGGTAGTTGGACAATGAACACAAGAGATTGGGTTATGCCCTGATGTAAACATAGCCTGAATTACATTATAGTTATTATGATGCATCCATCGCAAGGTAGTAACATTCAGTTGCTCAGATTCTTTATAAGGTGCTTCAATGAATTCCTGACATTGTAATGTAATACATTTAGAACTGCCACAGCACTCTAAACCAACTCTGAATTTTTTAACATTGAACATAATCACATCACAGTCTCCAGGTGCAATGGCAAGGCTTGTTGTTTTCCGTTAGCTGTACACCTTGGATCTGATAATGGAGAGGCTTCAAAAGTATTGCTAGCTATATACAACATGTCTTTACCAATGCATCTTTTAGCATATGTGAGTCAATTCTTTAAGACTGCTGACCTATACTAATTGGCCTTCCCATCAAAATCATATTTGGAAACACCCATGTTTTTGAGCCAGGGACAACAGCATAGGCATCATATCTTTGCTATCTTATTCTTCAACATCCCATAAGCGCTTTCTACAACTCCTGCTGAGGCAACCCATACCTGGGGACGAACTTCTGTAACAGCCTCTAGGTTTACTAGCATTACTAGCACATACTGACAGTACCTTAGTCAGCTCAATGACATCCATCTGTAGATTTTCAAATGGATCCCATGGATTAGTTTACTGTTTTATCTTATACCCTTGTCCTGCACCATATTGAAAGTATGTAATGCAAATATAGCACACCTGCTCCAATGTTGACTCTATTTCCTTTGTTTGGTGCATGATTAAAGCAGCTCTGGCAGCCTCATTCTCCTTTCCCTGACCTAAAGAGTATTTTTCCTTAGTGTGAGCTGCTACCTCCTTGGGCTTCTGTATTGGCATTTAGCAATTCAATGCCTACTTTTTTTTTGGCCTTGTGAACTGCTGCTAGCAATTCCTTTACATATTTTACATTTAAAATAGGGGTACCACTAACTGCTGGAGATGTGGAGCAGCGGATGGCCATATGACACATATATAGTCTAGCTGTAGGGATGTACAACCATTGTGGGCCACAGTAAATTAAATATTCACGAAGGTGGACCCTGACTTGCCATTCCTAGATATCCACGCAGGACTTTTCTTAAAATTACCCAACTCTATAAAGACCACACACAAACAACCGTTCTTGCTCACCATACTGGCAGCTAGAAACCAAATAGCCATGCACTGGAAGCAGCCTAAATGTCGGCCCACATCGCACATACTGGATAAACTTAAACAATACTACACGTATGAAAAAATGTCGCTCGTATCCACCAAACATGCTGAGACATTCGATATAGCGTGGGAGCGGTGGAAGCCTAAAAGGCCTACTAGGAATGACAACATGACACATTGCACTAAATGCATTAAAACTGAAATACAGAGCAGGAGTGCCGGATGTATTAGATAGCCACATAAGGAAAAACATACTGTTATTGGAACTTGCGATGTGAGACTTTATGATTCTGTGGAAAAGTGAATGTCCCCTACCCCCTTCCTCCTTTCCTTCTGTACCCTCCCCCATCACCCATGTTTATACACATGCAACAAAATAAAAAAGTTTAAATCTGAAAAAAATAGGGCTGTCAAAAATCCACTAAATTTATACAAAGTTCCAAAGTGATAAACAACACCAAAAGCATACCTAGAGTCAGTGTATATGTTTATTATTTTTCCTGCACTTGAAAAACAAATCTTAGTGAGTGCCACAACTTCCACCACATGTGGCAATTTGGCTTCAGGCCAACCAAATGCTATTGTAATCCCCTGTGCATACACCACTGCATCCCCACTGACCCTTTGTCCTGTGGGTAGGCAGAAGCATGACCCATCCACAAATAATTTGACCTCAGAATGTCAAGGAGTGTCTCTTTTAAGTAAGGGTGTAAGGTCTCCACAGCCTTTTGACCTCTAGGTAGTCATGATACTCCCGTTCCTCTTGGTTTTGGAGGACGGGGAGCAAAGGTGGGCAATGAGATACAGTAATATTCTCACTGCCAGTCAGTACATATTAATACATGGTGATTCTGGCATTGGATTTTTATGTCACATTTCTGATTTATGGTATTGGTCTCTGCTTTTCCCCATGCTCCTGAGCTAAAACACCAGTGTCATGTCCTTTATTCTCATGGCAAAACAAGGTGTACAGGTAGTCCCAAAGGGGCCAATGTTAAATGGTCCTTTAGAGCCTTGAAGGAATTTTCCTCCTCTTCTGCCCATGGCAATGGTGTTGGAATATCTTTTCTAGTGCCAGCAAAGGTGCTGCCATTTCTGACAAAGACGGAATCCACTGCCTACAATGTAACCCTGAGAAATATAGTTAAAGTATATTGTTTCCCAATGTATATTGTTTTATATGTAAAAGCAAACAAATACTGCCAGATTTGTTGCAAGCCTCATAGTATTCCTCTTCATTTTCTGATACATGTTTTGGGAGTTCTTGGGGTTACAGGAGGAACTTAGAAGAGACAGACGTTTTTCTAGTTCTTTTAACTGAAATTTTTAAAATCAACTGAAATAGAAAGGAAAAAATAGAAACTACCCTAAATTAAATGCACAAAGTCTTGGCAGCAACACAGTATGTCAAGCACCAGAAAAGGCTTCATAAGCAAAAACTGCTGTCCTTTAAACCCAGAGGACAGAAAAGGCACCATAGTGACCATTTTGAATAATGTCAGAAAGACATTGACTGCACCAATGCAGAAATAAGCCCAGGACACTGAAGTACAAATCTGGAGATCTACAAAACCCATAGTGGACACAGATAGAAGAGAGAAGATGGATGACTTCCCACACACCAATAGTTTAGGGGGAAATATATGATTTTGATTCATGCTGTAGTAAGGTATTTATATCCATCATAAATACCAGGTTCCACAAAGCTGCTCTCTAATGTGATAAGAAACTTTGACCAGTTAGCTCTGTCCAGGCAGGCTGTTTAGTGTATCCTTCAGGAGGAGAGATGCTGAGCCCAAAGAATATATATTTTTTAAATTATGTAAAACATCCATGCCTGTCAGCTAGGACACAAATAAAAGACTGTGGAGTTCTGACCTCAAGCACGAACCCGCAAGCCTCAACTAGCACCTGGGACCCAGCCACAGTGGTACCCTTCACTCCAAGGGACATAGCAAGAAGTCAACCTAACACCTGACTGCGACCAGTGCTGATGCTTCAAGTATTGGGCTCTGAACCCAATAGGTTTCTCTGATGTTGTTCATTTTTCTGTTAATTTCTCTTATCTCCTTCTCTTTTGGTTTCAATGTCCTAACTACAGCACTGCTACCCTGACAGGGGCATTAGGGGCACTGCTACCCTGACAGGGGCATTAGACCTTCACCCACTTTACGCTACTAACGTTGGAAAGGTATTTCCTCCCCTCCCCCCCCCCCCGCCTCCCCCCCGCTGCCCTCTTAGTTAGGGGTAACACTCAATGCAATGGCAAATACGCCTCAACACCTGGGGCTAACCCAACTCATGCATCCCCTCTAGTCTGACCCACCTACAGCTCATCAGAACCTCACATATAGATTTCCAAGCCCTGTACAACTCCAAAATGTTAGATGCCCATATTACATGACCTTCACATACCTACCATACCATCGCTGTCTACACTTACTCACCATGTAGTGCCTTTCACCCTAGCCCACAAAATACTTTATATCTACTCATAAACCAATCCTCACAAGCAGGATTCCTTCCAGGCTAAGGATACAGGTCTAGTTCACATAAAAAAGGGCATCTATTGCCTCACTTTTACATCTTTGACCTAGAGTTCTTTAAATATTAAATTCATGCCTAAAGAAATTAAGACTATTCAAGTTTGTGAACAGATGGTTAAGCCAAATGTTTACTTTTCATTTGTAATTATCACATTTTTTTTGAAGACACATTATTTCTTGTTTTATACTTTTTTTCTTCTCTGCAGATCACCCACCGAGAATGGGGTGATCTAGTGACCTGAGCGGTTTATATATTTCCTTTAATTTTCATACTTCCTTCTTTTGAGCTTTATTTATATTCTGCTGGATTTAACCAAGTCTGGTTCTGCCTGAAGGCATCTAGCACATAGCATGAGATTAATCACAAGCCTCGTCAATAGTTAAATATAACGGCAGTGCCCATTCCAGTCACTAGATTATAGCTGCAAAAGCATTTTCTACTTATAAGAAGGTTTACTAAATAATCTCTTGGGAGCTTTACTCAATGTGGCCAACCCCTAGTCTTAATCCTTGAAGAACATATCATGACATTCTAGAATGGCATGTTCTGAGTTTACTTTGATTGCTTTTCTCTAAAGTCATTTTTATGTGATTTATAATATGATATTAAAACAAGCATTACTCTAGTTAAATAAGAAGTGAAATGAATGTCATATTGAACAATAAAATAGTCAGTTACTGCTATCATAAATCTATAACAGTAACATTCATATTTTTTACTGGCAATGGAGAGAACGCTAGAAGCTTCGGGAAGAACATGTTTTTTTTATTATTTAACATCTTGGGGGCATCTTATGTTTATAATTGATTGACAGTATATATTTCCTATGTTTGGTGTAAATTTCTATTAACTGTAATTTTGTTAAGAAATGATGATGACCTGCAGAAGTCTTTAAGATGGAAATTTATGGGAACCCAGGGTGAATTTAAGTAAATTTAGCAATTAAGGCCAAACTAGCCAATTCAAAGACATTCACCAAGTCAATTCTTTAAACATTTGGCTATTTTGGCCTTCAATTTGAAATTCACTTTGAATTCACTTTGCATTCGAAGAAAATTTCCCTTTAGTGAATAACCATGTAGGGTTGTGGTCCGATTTAATATAAAAAAAAACAACAACCTATTTCTTATGATGAAGATAGACATATCTACCAAATAAGCAAATAGTGAAAGACACAGGCGACACTCCAAGGTTCTTGATAGTGCATTTATTAGAGGATAAGTCTGTGAGGAGATTTACCCTCTAATAAACTCATCATCAAGAACTTTGGAGTGTCGCCGGTGTCTTTCACTATTTGCTAGACTCTAGCAGATTGCGGTCTCTGCTGTTGCCACGAAGGACCTCTCAGGTGGATGGCTGGATTACTAAGCAGAACCTGAGTGCAGGGTGGATTGTTTCTTGTGATATCTACCAAATTATTCACCTTATAGATTTTATATATGTTTGAATGTAACAGACTAAACTTTAACATTGTCTTTAAATTCTTTAAGGACCTATAGTGTTGGGTAGCTTCAAAGTTGGGATAGTAGGTTGGCATGGAACCCACTGATTGTGGGCAGCATATTTACTAAGATCGTCCTATGTATATGGATGTTCACTTGTGACATCATGATCTTTTACATCTTCTTTCTAACCCATATGATTTAGTAACACCTGCAAACAAAATTAGAAACTCAAAATAGTAACTATGCTAATTATTTATATTGCATTATTACAAAGCCAATAACCATAATACATAATTCAAATTGTTAATAGGATCCAGATAATGCTGAGAATTAATTTACAAATAATGAGTTAATAGTGAATTTACTCAAGTTGATACATTTAGATAGAGAAGAATTAAGCTCTCACAAGGCCCTAGGCAAATTACCGGTTTAGGTAACCCCCTTCATTGCCATGGTGATTGAGACCAAGCAAATGCATTTTTCTAGGGCCCCTATGTAAACACTGTGCCTTAGGCAGCCACATAAAGTCACCTTACGGTTAATCCTGTTCTACATATAGACCAAAAGGTTATTTTGGCCCCCACTTTGTAAATCGGTTGTCAAATTGCATGAAGTCACCATCACTCCCTCTGTGAGCATATTCCTAAGCATTTCATTTTAAGTATTATTGCAGATTTGTTTGTCATGATAATACCTCTGTAATAACATGCTGTCCTTCCTTTGATCGGTTACAGTTCAAGACCAATCACCCTGTCGGAGTGTAGAAGTGCCTTGATGTTTCTATTTAATTTGAAGGGCTCACAATAAAGGATGCTTGAAGCCATGTGAAGCACACCCTACATCAGCTCCATATGCTCTAGCTTACTTTTAAATAGCATTAAAAAAGCACTTAACATTTATATGTCCTGCTACTTTAGCAGTCTGCTTTGGAAAAAAAGTGTCGCCCCAGAAAAAAACAGTATGAACAATAAATTATATCTTGTGTCCAAAATTATCATACATTATTAAGATAAATTATAAGTCACTCTATATATTTGTTTTATTTTGGTAACAGAAGTTAACCCTTTTATTAAAATATAAAAATATATTGTTCCCATGTGCAGCTTAGAATTTGCGATATGTTTCTTGTTTCTACATCATGTATCACTTTCAGCTGTGTGTTTCAAGTTTGATTTACAGATAACAATATGTTGATCATGCAAGTTCTCACCTACACAAATAGCACATTGTGGGAAAGCTCTGTTCTCTCCCCTGGTTTGTAAAGTAAAAGCATTTAGTAACCAATGCACCCCCTCCCTTTTTGGCCCATCACTCTTATACACAAAACATCTGGAATTTATGGAGAACATTAAATGAGTCACTTGAAATATACAAGTCAACCATTTTGTTTCTTCTGAGCGTTATATTAACTAGAGGAATATTAATGAACAACATTTGCTGAAAGGTTCTAAAATACAAAACATGATAAGGCCATGCTTGTCCTGTAAGGATGAAAAAGCCCCTTGTTAAATTAGTGTTTTTCCATTTATGAAACTGTATATTAAATTAGAGCCACTAAGCAATGTTGTTTCTAGTAAATTAATATATTACTATATGATTGCTATGCTTTTAATGCCATTTGCATAATGTGGAAATACGCACTTTGGTTGGAAACATGTTATACAAAATTGCTGTCCAACTAAGACTTTTTACTTTGTTGGACTGCAACTACTACTACTGTTTGTAGTGACATTAGCTGAGGTTTCCATATTACTTGGAGTCTGGGACTAAACCTGAAGGTAGGTAAACTTTAAATTTGAGGCCTAGTAGTTTAAAGTTAAGACCCCATGCTCCTCTCCAACGGATGAAAAATGTACATAAGCAGAAAATCCCTTGTTTATAGAAACGGATCTTCTTTTATGTAGCTTGTTGTATTCATAGCAAAAACAAGTCATTTTTATCCAGGTAAAGTCTTAATTGTAATTATATAATAATCAAGCAAAAAAAAAAAAACAAGTTGCAAGAGAGTGCTGAGGACGGACAACAGCTCAATTAGCCTGCCCTTCGGTGGGTCCGTGCTCAGTTATATAATAATCAAATAATCAAAATTGCGTACTAACAGATTATTTCAAATATTCTGTAATCATTTTATGTTCAGACAAATGGTGTTACAGTTGTATTACACCCCTCACAGACAAACCTTTTTTTTATATCTTCCCATAGGTGTTGTGAATATGTGAATGAGATGAGTTGGGTGCCTGTACTAAAAATAATTAGTTTAAAAATCTGCTGATGAAAACAATGTCTAGAGTCAGTATAGACAATTAATATTAACAATTGGCATGTATTTATATGATGAATGTTTTCTATTCATTGTTTTGTATATTGTCATGTTGTTTTTCTTTTATTTCTTAGGCGAATGTTCCCAAGTTACAAGGTGAAAGTAACAGGAATGAATCCCAAGACAAAATATATTCTCCTCATAGACATTGTTCCAGCTGATGATCATCGGTACAAATTTTGCGACAACAAATGGTAAGATAAATTCCTTTCTCACATTCTGACAAACTGTAACCAGATATTTTATTTACCGATACTAACATAAAACATAGAAACAAAGGATATATTGTGATGCCATAGTGTCAAACAAAGGGAAAGATCAAGACTTTTTTATGTGTTTGCTTGCACTTTTTGTTGCATTTGTTTCTGTAGTGGTATAATAAGGTGGGAAGCCATTTATGGCCATTTGCATTAGGAGATATACATCTACAATACATTACATTCAGTAATAAATAATCTTGATGCTTTATTCAGTGACCATGATCTTGATTTTGACAATGATTCCCTTAGATTTCAAAGTTCCAAAAAATTTTATATGCACTTCAGGAGGGAGATGCATATTTTGCTAACTTGACTGCTTAAGCACTAATTTAGCAAAGTGGTTGTCAGCTCATAACATCATGCTATTTTTGTGCAAAGATGATAATTATTGATATCATTTGAATTTAGTCCATTAACCGGTTGAAAGTGTACATTTTGTTTTAGAGAATATTACATTAATCAAAATAGTGCAATAAAATATTACATAAATTTTGTGCTACATATGTTTTATCTTTAGCTGCTTGAAACATATTACCGCTGCCATTACTACAGCAATTTCATTTTCTTAAAAGCATCACAAAAAAGAGCACAAGAGAAAAATCTTTCATCAGCTGCCGAACCCATTAAAAAAGTTAACCAAACATGCAGACGTTTGCTCTGACGATAAATTTGTGAAATTCTTTTTTTCTTAGCATCTTCTCAAAGAGTCTTTATATGTCACCCCAAAAACTCAGGATTTAGGAATTTCTGAAGTTAGTTTGGGAACACGAGAACATGTTTGCAAATCATTGCTTTAGTACTATATTGTGACTGAGCACTTTTAACAAATATCATTTGACTTCTTTCTTTTGTATTTAAAATTATAACAGACTTTTGTGGATTTCTGATATTTTTTATCCAGTTTAGAATTTAGTAATACAGACTATACATCCTTTCCAAACCATGATCTAAAAATAAATAATAATCTGATGAAGCTCTCAATTATCTTTTGCTTTTATAAAACTTTTTTATGTTGAAATATTAGAAAATGTATAAAAATAAATGTCACACTGACATCATGAAGAAAAATGCCTAAGAGACCATATGGCAATACTGAATGTATAGAAATACAAATAAACAAAAATGACCATTACATAAATTTGAAACATGAAACACCAGCTGCTATTCACTAAAATACCTTCCATACCTTCAGTTATATCTGTTTGACACTATAGTCACCAAAAGAGCGTTAAATAAAGTGATATAAACTTGAGCAATAAGAAGTATATTAAAAAAAAAACGTAAAAAAATAAAATATATATATATATATAGATGTAAAAAACAGATAAAATTTGTATCTTGTAATACCTTTATTAGTCCAGTGATATATATATAATCTATAAATATCCAAAGAACTGTACTCCAGAGGGCTTCATAATAAGTTTCAGAATAAGTTTCAGAATTTTGTTATTGTGTCCAATCACATAAAAATTTTTGAAAAACATATTTAAAAATAAATAAATTATGAAACTTATTACAAAGCCCTCTGGAGTGCAGTTCTTTGGAGAATTTTGGTCCATTATGGAGACCACCCCCCTTTTCTGAACAACGATTGCTGAAAACATTCTCTTATTTTCTCAAATTATCTCAGAATAAAGAAATATATAGAATAGTATAATATCAAGAGCAAACATGCATTTTTTGACATTCTTTATTTTTGAAGTACAGTGTCAGGATAAGCTGCACATTATGTAATTATTAAACAAGAAATAAGGTAATCAGACTAGGCATGCATGAATAGGCATCGATAAAGTGGACAAGCTCGGAATGCATGAATGAAAAACGATAAAGCTTTTGGCACTTGCAATAGCAGACAACCCAAGGTATTGCAAATGGGGTATGTCCAGTCTTTTTTAGAAGCCACTTGGTCACAAACACTGGCCAAAGTTAGTGTTAATATTTGTTTGTGTGTGAAAAATGCAAAAAACTAATTTGAATGCCAATTTTGTCCAGTGTTTGTAACTAAGTGGCTTCTTCTTCTTCTTTGCAATACCTTGGGTTGTCTACTATTGCAAATGGTATGCCATTATGGGGTAATTTTCATTCCTGGGCTACCATACGGTCTCAAAGGCAACGTAACCAATCTGGCAAATTTCAATGTGAAAAAACTGAAACGCAATCCTTATATTTGACTCTGTAACTTTTGAAAACACCATAAAACCTGTACATGAAGGGTACTGTTATACTCGGGAGTATTCACTGAAGACAAATATTAGTGTTTCAAAACAGTAAAACATATCACAACAATTATATCGTCAGTGTAAGTGCCATTTGTTTGTGAAAAATGCAAAAAATTTCACTTTCACTGACGATATCATAGTAGTAATACATTTTACTGTTTTGAAACACTAATATTTGTGTTCAACGAAGTCTCCTGAGTAAACCAGTACCCCACCATGTACAGGTTTTATGGTGTCTTGGAAAGTTACAGGGTTAAATATAGTGCTAGCAAATTTAACTCCCTGGACTTCTGGCCTGGGTTGTCAGGCAGGTCCCGCAAATTGTAATTAATAAAATGACCTAATTATGTAAAAATATTACATAAAATACATAAATAGAATTAATATATATATATATATACGTACGTACATATATATGTGTATATATATATATATATATAATTTAAAAAAATTATTTTTATTTATATATAGGTGGAAGGATACAGTTCTTACACTACTGCTGTGCTGAGGTCCTTTCAGAGCTCCTGACGAAGTCTGAAGAGAGACGAAACGCACTGGGCATATTCCCAGCCCCGAAAGGATCTCAGCACAGCAGTAGTGTAAGAACTGTATCCTTTATCCCTTGTATTTACGACCTGTGAAGGAAGTTCTGTGGATGCATAGAGACTACCACTGCAAACTGATCCACCTGGGGAATAAGCCTATTTGAGGCAAAAGCGCTTGTGCACAGATTGATTCAATTCAATTGTGCCACGATATTTGTGAGTGTCCATTTTATTTGTTTTATCAATTCTTGTCCATTAAAGTTTGCACTATGATGTTTTCTTTCTTTTTCATGTGAGTTCTTCATGCTCATCTTCTATTTGGTAACTATATCTGCCACATATGTTGTGATAGTGGCCCCCTATACTGTATTTTGACTCAGTTACTATACAGTTTTCTTTTTGCACTGGTATTTGGAGGGATATAGGGAGTGTTTCCCATTTGTAGTGGCTTGCCTGCACAACTTTTGCACTTATTCATCTCAATATTTGGTTCAAAATACAGTTAGAATGAAATTACACACACACACACATATATATATATATGTATTAAGGCCGTTTGGCCTGTATTTGTGGGAGGGGCTTAAATTAATTCACTCCCCTATATAGGGGACACCCCTTACCTGACTCATATCACTTGAGGTCAGCATCAGAATGTTTTCCACTTCCGGGTCATCCAGAAGCCATTTTACCTGATTACTCCATGAGGTTTTCTAAGCTGAGCTGTGTCAGGAATCCAGCCACAGGCTTTTCCGGCCTACCACCTTCTTTCTTCAATCCATCGCCGTGGATGGTGTCCAAGTGACTCACAAACCGTAAGTTGACCTACCTGTTATGCCAGGCATCAGTCCCACGGCACTATGCACGGGTCAGGTCCTCACTTTACGGCTGCATTTTGTCTAAGTCTGTTCTAAAACCATTGCATGTTCATGCATATCATTCGTTTAAACCCCCTACCGGTCTTTGGGTGTACTACAGGCTTTTTAGACATTATCGCATTTCATGTACAAACCAACGAACCACTGTATTTTCGCCTACACACTGACCCCTACCGGTCATTCGGTGTACTACAGGCTTCTCAGACATTATTGCATTTCATGTACAAACCAACGAACCACCGCATTTTTCACCTACACACTGACCCCTACCGGTCATTCAGTGTACTACAGGCTTCTCAGACATTATTGCATTTCATGTATAAACCAACGAACCACCGCATTTTTCACCTACACACTGACCCCTACCGGTCATTCAGTGTACTACAGGCTTCTCAGACATTATTGCATTTCATGTACAAACAAACAGACCACTGTATTTGCGCCTACACACTGACCCCTACCGGTCATTCGTGTACTACAGGCTTCTCAGACATTATTGCATTTCATGTTCAAACCAACAAACAACGGCATTTTCGCCTACATGCTGACCCCTACCGGTCAATCGGTATACTACAGGTTTCTCAGACTTTATTTCACTTCATAAGCAAACAAACTAACTACAGCATTTTCGCTTTTATACTGACTCCTATCTGTCAAACGGTAGGATTAAATGGTATTTTTACCATACAATCAGCATTTCTGACCCCTACTGGTCAACAGCAAAACTGTCTTCACATGTCATATACAATTAACCAACCAATATAAATTACACATAAGATTGTTTTAAACATAACCATAAACCGTAAATTAAACTCCAGCACGAGCTCAACTTCAGGTTTAAGTCACAATAATTTACATTTCACATCAAGACCAACAGTGGTTCTATCAACACTGCCACCTACAGGTCTGTCAAATACATTGATGATTTTCATGGGCTTTTACAAACACCAAAACACTGACACCTATAGGTCAATAGACAAACAACATTTCACATACCAATCAGTATCCAACTACACTGCCACCTATAGGGCACTCGGCAGATCTCCAGTGCACTTGCATTTTGCAACACCATGTTCACTGACCCCTACCAATGAATAAGACATACAACAATTCACATAGCAAGTACCATATCAAACATCTAGTATAAATACATATATTATTACACAGTAGCAGACGCATCTGTAGATACGTAACTGGTAATATAGTTCACATACATTTTTCACAGCATGCTGCTCACACAACAGACTTTCCCCTAGCAAGGGGACATACAACATACAAGGTGGGGACAGACCACTTTTTCACTTGTACATACAGCACTTAATGGGTTAAGATTGATACATATTTAACCAGTATGGCTACGATGCTTAATATTTACACATCACGGCACTTTACTTTTCACATATACTGTACGTATTAAGATAAGCTTGGTCTATGCCATATTTCCTTATGCCATACGGTTTTATCCATTCAGGTTACAGTTACTACTAAAAAACCTATACGGATTGTCAGGTTCAATACCATACTACCAGGTACATACACCTGCTCATGTAGTTAACCATCTCTTACCTTCCCTGGAATAGTAATAGTGTACTGGCAATTAGGGTTGTAGGGCCCAATAGGTATTACCCGCTTTTTTCTCTGCATTATGCTTCGGTTAGTGGTCCCGCGAGGCCAACCCCCCCGCCTCACACTCGGAGGCATACACCCCTCAGGCCACTCGTGAGCTAGCCGCCTCGCATTGTATCATAGAGAGGGCCTCACCTGTCACTCCCCTTCCTATTTTCTGGTTACTGTCACCGAGAGGCCAGCATCCTGCCCATGTTCGGTGGCCACACAAAATCCCCTCGCGCCAAGCATAGATAGAGCCTCTCAAGCCACTTGGCAACTAGCAGTGCCTCACCAGTCACCAAAAAACACCAATCCTAATAGTTTTGCCTTACGGCTTAGCTAGCAAGCCAGTACAAGACCCCTGGGTACAAATAATAATTGCAATCTTTATTGTTATTTAAGTATTTCTCAAAAAGATGGTGAAGAATCACCTCTTTCTAGCACCCAGGCTAGAATTGATACACCTTCAAGCAGAGGAGATGTTGCTAGTCCAGCAGCAATCAGATCCTGGAAGATCCCACACATTACCACCGACCTAAGGAGGTGACAAATCCCCTACCCTGCCACAGCAAGGAAAGCAGAGTTATTCAAACTCCTCCATACATCAACGGACAACACGGAGGCAGGGGAAGGCCCAGCTACACCAACTCAGGTGACACCCAGGCCATGCTAGCCTCACTCAAACTCATGAGCCAAAAAAAAAAAAAATTATGACAGACTGGCAATCTCGAGTCGGTCACCACATCCCTCACAAGACTGGGCCTCACGCTACTGTACAACCAGCACCAACTGAAACTCGGTTACCTGGTAAAATCAATTCTTATGACACACAAGACGTTAACCCTGCACATATGATCCCAGCACATTGGGGAAGCAAGGCATATATATGTATGATGATGTATCTGTGATGGTCAGATCCAGGGATTCCAGGGATTCCTTGGTTGGGTTGGCATTTGGAATATGTAGAGATGTTTATTTGTGCAGGTACCCATACAGAAGGGATTTTGTCCCAAACAAATGGACGAGCACTCTCAGGCTCCAGGTACCAGCACCTTTTAACTACCAGAGACAATTAATATGAGTAGTTGCATTGCATATAGACTGTTGCATATATGTTCAAATGGTTCAGGGCACATGACAAACCATGTGTCCCAATACAACTTACAAATAACGTACTCACCATCTGTACACACCAATGCATTTTGAACACGCCTGACTCATCACCCTTCCAGACTTGTAGTAGATTTACTAAAGCTCTGGAGCTTGAAATGGCTCCCTTACAGGTATCATAAATACACCTTCAAGGAATATAGCATGCCCTCACTTACAGTCAGCACAACAGAACCATTGGCTGTAAACACACTCATAGCCAAGATTTGCAGAGGGGTCTTCCAATCTCCACCATTTACAGCATGGCACCAAACACAAACACATTGGTATGGTCACAAGGAAATCTTCCCTTTAAAACAAAGACTAACCATAGACTTATTGGCACCACACACCTCCGCTACCCCAAGTCTCAACTCCCTCATACCTTCCGAGGAGTTTCCTTACACCATTGATCTACCTTTACAGCTATCACTCAAGCATGGGTTGCAGCTTGGTTAAGTAAGGCCAATATCATCAACGCAGTAAACGGCTACCATCTACCCTACACACTGGCACTTACATGACATAAAATGGGCAATCCTTTCCCCGCTCAACTTACGGGCTACAGATTAGCCTACTATGTATATTCGCAGATACTCTGTGCTGGTTAGGATAACATATCCAGAGGCCTTACAGTCATACACTATCTAGAAGACTTCTTGTTGATCAATGATAACATATTTTTCACTAGAAGCCTCACGGCAGCAGCGTCTGGTTGACCACTTGGGCGTCCCAGTACCCCATAAGAAAGAGAAGGCCCAGACACTATCATCACATTACTGGGCATACGACTTGAGTCGGCATCCATACACGCAAGTTACCACAAGACAAATAGGGAACATTCTCAACTACATCAATCACTACCTCCTGCTTAGTACTTACAATTGCAAGGAACTACAATCCCTTCTAGGTTCCTTAATTTTGCCATGCCAATCATACCACAAGACCACACTTTCACATCCAGAGTACTTCCCCTTTTTTCCACAATTCCAACATGACGATCAGAGGATGTCCCTAGACACCCCAGCAACAGCAGACCTGCACATGGGGGGAATTTCTTAACCACTTGGCATGGTAAAAGCATGTTCCTTCCAGAATTGTCTGACACTTCTCCAACCAGATGGTCAGACGTGGCGTCTACCACGGGTTTGGCAGCGATCTACCGGGAACCATTACTTTGGAGCTGTTGGCCATGGCATCCAGGTTTGGAAATTGTTCCACCACCTCAGCCCCTTTGGGGGATCTACCCCATTGTAGCAGCTGCTGTGGCATGCGGTAAATCATGGTCAGGGTCATCAATCCGTAGTTACTCAGACAACTAAGCACATGTCATGTCATCAACAAACGCCACTACTCATCCATAAGGTCAAGATATTTCTGGGGAACTCACTTGGTTGGCAACTTATCACATTTCTTTTACTTTCATGCACCAGGCGGAGGTATACATCCCTGCCGACAATTGTCTTATTTATATTCCAGGCATGTTCATCATACGATTCCTACAGCCGCCCATACAGTCACGGCCACTATTTCGTTCCAGAGACAAAATCATGGATTAGACATACTCATGCAGCATAGCATGCAATATCCCACCTAGCACTTTCGTCCCATACTTGTAGAACGCATAACACAGCTTTTCACCTGGCTTAAGGAATCTCATTGGAACACGACACAGCTCAACCTGTGTCATAACATTTCTCCTAGGTTTTGCTTCTTTTTGCCACCTTAAACTATCTCACACACCATTAATTATATATTTTACAGGCATTCAACAACACAGGATAACCTATGGCCAAAACGACCATAACTTCATGCTATCATACCAGACAAGAATATACTCAGGTTTTCAGGAATCCATTCCCCCACGTTCCTCTCAGAGATTACCAATAGCCATCCAACTTTTCATCCTTATCGGACCTATTAGATCTACAACCTTTCAATTATACTACCAAGTCGGCCATTACCAGCCATGCACATTGCCTTTTATGCCTTTCTCAGGCCAGAGAATCCACTACCATCACCACCACTCAGACAGATAATTGTCTTTAACGATTCCACGTATGTAAACACATATATCATTACCTATTGGCTCTACCACATTCCGAAACGAGTCAACACCCACCAACAGTAGCGATAACATACTATCCTACCCACAACAAATGGTGTCCACTTTCGGTCCTAGATTCCTACCTTCAAAATCCTTCCAGGAATTAAATACTGTGATGCATTTAAGGAAATGTCTGGTTAATTTGTATATATTTGTTGACTGTATTAAATCTTTAATTATTCATTTTTGCCCTCTTTATTTACAGGCCTACCGTATCGTCGGTCTCGGCACACCACAACCGACTTGCTCCCTTTATACTATCCTACGCTTATGCTGGATCCTTACTCCATATACGGCTATTTGACCCTTACACAAGTATTAAGGCCGTTTGGCCTGTATTTGTGGGAGGGGCTTAAATTAATTCACTCCCCTATATAAGGGACAACCCTTACCTGACTCATATCACTTGAGGTCAGCATCAGAATGACCCTCCCATCCACTCCTCATTTCAACACTTTCTCTTTTCTTTCCATTTACTTTACTTTCTTACTCCTTGGTGGGCCCTCTTTATTTACAGGCCTATCGTATCGTCGGTCTCGGCACACCACAACCGACTTGCTCCCTTTATTCTATCCTACGCTTATGCTGGATCCTTACTCCATATACGGCTATTTGCCCCTTACACAAATATATATATAAAAAAATAGTGAAAAAAGGCTTGCACTCACGGTCTTTTTCTTTTGTCAAAATTTCAGGATCAGTTCAGCTGAACTGATCCTGATGAAAGTCACGGACGATGGCTGAAACATTGATTATGATTATGTTTTAACAAGAAATGGAATAAAGAAAGACATTTTTATAAAAGAAAAAGACCGTGAGTGCAAGCCTTTTTTCACTATTTTTTCTATTATTTTTGGCTGTGGCTGGAATGCACCCGGCATTTGGAAAAATCCGAAAGTGTGTGTGCAGGGATAAAAAGGAATATTGTATAAGGAAGTATATATATATATATATATATATTAATTATTTTTTATTATTTTTTTATTTTTAAACGTATTTACATATTTATTTATTTTATATTATATATAAATATATATATAATTTAATATATATATTTTATCAATATCCTTCTACGTGTATTTTGATATTAATATATATATATATATATAAAAAAATATATATATATATTAATATTTTGATATATATATGACAGTGTATACGTATGTATGTGTATGTGTATATATATATACTTAGATCATATATATATATATATATATATACATATATATACAGTTGCAAGAAAAAGTATGTGAACCCTTTGGAATGATATGGATTTCTGCACAAATTGGTCGTAAAATGTGATCTGATCATCATCTAAGTCACAACAATAGACAATCACAGTCTGCTTAAACTAATAGCACACAAAGAATGAAATGTTTCCATGTTTTTATTGAACACACCATGTAAACATTCACAGTGCAGGTGGAAAAAGTATGCGAACCCCTAGACTAATGACATCTCCAAGAGCTAATTGGAGTGAGATGTCAGCCAACTGCAGTCCAATCAATGAGATGAGATTGGAGGTGTTGGTTACAGCTGCCCTGCCCTATAAAAAACACACACCAGTTCTGGGTTTGCTTTTCACAAGAAGCATTGCCTGATGTGAATGATGCCTCGCACAAAAAAGCTCTCAGAAGACCTACAATTAAGAATTGTTGACTTGCATAAA
Source organism: Pelobates fuscus (assembly GCF_036172605.1). Lineage (NCBI taxonomy): Eukaryota > Metazoa > Chordata > Amphibia > Anura > Pelobatidae > Pelobates > Pelobates fuscus. Next base: position 234,679,006 of record NC_086317.1, read on the forward strand.
GCTGGAAAGGGTTATAAAAGTATCTCCAAAAGCCTTGCTGTTCTTCAGTCCACGGTAAGACAAATTGTCTATAAATGGAGAAAGTTCCGCACTGCTGCTACTCTCCCTAGGCGTGGCCGTCCTGTAAAGATGACTGCATTGAGCAGACTGCTCAATGAGGTGAAGAAGAATCCTAGAGTGTCAGCTAAAGACTTACAAAAGTCACTGGCAAATGCTAACATCCCTGTTAGCGAATCTACAATACGTAAAACACTAAACAAGAATGGATTTCATGGGAGGATACCACAGAGGAAGCCACTGCTGTCCAAACAAAACATTGCTGCACGTTTACAGTTTGCACAAGAGCACCTGGATGTTCCACAGCAGTACTGGCAAAATATTTTGTGGACAGATGAAACCAAAGTTGAGTTGTTTAGAAGAAACACACAACACTATGTGTGGCGAAAAAGAGGCACAGCACACCAACATCAAAACCTCATTCCAACTGAGAAGTATGATGGTTCGGGCATCATGGTTTAGGGCTGCTTTGCTGGGTCAGGGCCTGGACGGATTGCTATCATCGAAGGAAAAATTAATTCCCAAGTTTATCAAGACATTTTGCAGGAGAACTTAAGGCCATCTGTCTACCAGCTGAAGCTCAACAGAAGATGGGTGTTGCAACAGGACAATGACCCAAATCATAGAAGTAAATCAACAACAGAATGGCTTAAACAGAAGAAAATACGCCTTCTGAAGTGGCCCAGTCAGTGTCCTGACCTCAACCCGATTGAGATGCTGTGGCATGACCTCAAGAAAGCGATTCACACCAGACATCCCAGGAATATTCCTGAACTGAAACAGTTCTGTAAAGAGGAATGGTCAAGAATTACTCCTGACCGTTGTGCACGTCTGATCTGCAACTACAGGAAATGTTTGGTTGAAGTTATTGCTACTAAAGGAGGTTCAACCAGTTATTAAATCCAAGGGTTCACATACTTTTTCCACCTGCACTGTGAATGTTTACATGGTGTGTTCAATAAAAACATGGCAACATTTCATTCTTTGTGTGTTATTAGTTTAAGCAGATTGTGATTGTCTATTGTTGTGACTTAGATGATGATCAGATCACATTTTATGACCAATTTGTGCAGAAATCCATATCATTCCAAAGGGTTCACATACTTTTTATTGCAACTGCATATATATATATATATATATATAGAAAATTGTAAAGATGATAGCACTCTCAGGACTCCAATATAATATTTAACTTTTAATGATTCACAAAATAAAAGATCGACGTTTCAGTCTGCTATACACAGACTTTCATCAGGACCTACATTTTCGCTTGACAAGCACCAGGCAAGTAACAGTTGTTTCATGGAGTGCAAGATTTTTTTCTATTTTATATATATATATATATATATATATATGTGTGTGATCTAAGTATATATTATTGAATTAAAAACTGTTTTAAAACTTTATTTTACTTTTTACAGGCAGCAGGGGGACTACCTGTCATTCCAGGCACTCCCCCTGCTGGCAATGCTGTGGGCGGCTATTTCGTCCATGTGATTGTGAGGTCCTCGCAAGGACCTCGTGATCACATGGCCCAGGAGGGGGAATCCCTGGGATGGCAGGTAAGTCCCCCCATCACGATCGCCGGTGTGGGATCGCCGGCGAGCGGGTAAGTACATAGGACTGCGTGGACGTGCTATGCCACCCACCGGCGTTTAGAGCCGGGTCCCCAAGGACGGCATAGCATGGCCTCTGTCCTTAAAGGGTTAAGGAGTCAATAACTTTCACGGATAATACATACAATAAATGCTTAACGTGTGGAGATTTGTTTGACTGGGTAAATCACATGAAGTTCACACAATGAGCTTCATTCGCTGCCTCCCAAAGTATGGCTCCTCTTTTGAGGGCATTGTTCATAACATTAGTTAAAGTTTGAGGCTCTAGCAATGGATGTTCTCCTTGAGTTGCTAAAGTTTTGTAAAGGTTTGTACACCCACTCCTTTGGATATCCTGATTAGAAGTACGAGGTGGCCAATTAATCTGTGAATTTCTTCAAAATATCCACACTCCGTTATCTCAGGAGGTCCATTGTGGTCCTGGCTGTTGGGCAATAGCACCATCCTGCTGAAACCACATTTCAGGATGATTTTCCACTACATCACGTAAAAAATATTCAAACATATTCCGATATCTCACACCAATAAAATTACACTATTTTTACTTGTTGTTCCTTTGTGAAATTACCCATGATGAATCTTCGAAGACTCGGTTTTAATATGTACCTGCAACAAAAAAAAAATGTAATACTAACAAAGTTATTTATCTGTCAAATCCTACTCTGAATTTTGGATTATACTCTATGTAACCCACATTGTGTAAAATTTCCCCGGAGCCAGTCTGCCCCTAGACAGACTAATTTCAGCTGCCATACAAACCAAGCATACAATTGCCATCATTTAAAAGCATTATTTACCTTCGGTGAGGTGACTGAACTCATTCAGAAAGTTATTGATATTGGTGAAATTTCTTCAACTTCTTGAAAGCCTCCTAAAAAGTAAAAAACTTAGAGAAACTCAGTAACTCGCTGCTCAGTAAATCCCCGCTCAGGTCTCAAAATAATTTTGGCTTGTCAGTGAGGTGTAGCTGATACCCCTCTAGGCACAGTGAGCATGGGATCCACGTCTGGACTACCCTTTTTATTTGGGGAGTGATAAGTTAATTCATTAAGGCAGAAACAAAGTGGGTTTGGGTCTTGGGTAGCAAAAACAAAGAAAATGAGAAGATTCTCTAAGCTTTTGTTTGTTCTCAGAATTCTCATTCTTTGTTTTTTCTTCAATGCATTAACTTGGCTCTCCCCATATCTTAGAAAGTAACAAACATTTCAGTAAAGAGCACAGCGGATGGGAGACAGCTAAGGAGGGTTATAAGGAATGAGGTGTTAAGAGGCGAGCAGACAGGCTTTACTAAAGAATTGTGTTTTTAAGGATTTTTTGAAGGACTGCAGAGATGGGGAGAGTCAAATGTAGTGAGGGTAGTATGGAAGTGGCAGCACTGGAAGAGTCCTGCAGGAATGAGACCAGGACAGTAATAGGTATTTGGAGGAGCAAAAAAAAAAAAAAAAAGGCTGGAACTCTGTAATGCGGGAGGAGATATAAGCAGGAGCACAGTTATAGAGAAATATGTAAGCAAGTACATGAAATTTGAACCGAATGCAAAATAAAACAGGGGGGTTAGGTTTGAGAGCTGCGGTACATAAGATAGCTGAGTCTTGTAGAGGTGATTATTATGGACTGTAGAGGATAAATCTGGCAATTATCATGCAAATAAGCAGAGGGTCACAATAATTAAGGTGGAAAACAAGTGCATGTACTAATATTTTGGTCTCATCCTGTGTAAGGAATGGGTGAACGGCGATAAATGTTAACACAATCTTACAATGCCAGAAATTTTTTTTTTGCATCAAAAATGGGGGTGTGCTGTTCCACCTGCATCTATGGACCAGCCACCACTGTTTACTGGTAAATGTATTATTTTTTTATATTTATTTCAAAATGTTCATTAAGAAGTAAAGATATCAAATAGGTCAACAATGAAAAAGTCAAAGTAAAATAACATAAAATAAAACAATCCTTTGTTAATACTTCTTTGCTATTGTATTGACGGGGATTCACAACTTATACAGAACAATATCTCCATACTATACTTATATCTAAATTATTCATCTTGGATAGCAAAAATGTTCTTACCATGCCTGTAGCAGTTACTCTCCTGGAAACACAATGACACAAACCAAGAATGACACACGCACTCACTCTTATTGGGCACACTATTTTAACATTTAGTTTTCTCAGTTGCTCCACAGATTCCTGCCAGCCTTAATTAGAACCAGCTGCATCTGATGCAATGTAATTCCTCACTCCAGTTAACCACTGTAATAACAGAGTGATGATTTTTGTATTGTGCTGGGCACACCATTGATAGTCTGTTGGCTAGCAGACCATATTTTTTACATTTTATTATTCACGCTAAATTGTAATCATTGTAAACCTACACTTTATATGGGTTTTTGTATCCTTATCTTTTTGCTCTACTCAGACAAGAGAATTATCATTATTATTTTTTTTAATTTCTATGGTTATATCTATTGTACTCATCATAAGAGCATCATATGCTGTTGAATTAATTGGTGCTTTATAAAATATATTTACTAAAAAAAATGTTAATTGAAGATTCTTTCTTTCTTTGGAATTGCAGGATGGTAGCAGGTAAAGCAGAGCCAGCCATGCCTGGCAGATTGTATGTTCACCCAGACTCCCCGGCCACAGGAGCTCATTGGATGCGGCAGCTGGTGTCATTCCAAAAGCTGAAGCTGACCAATAACCATCTTGATCCATTTGGACATGTAAGAATAAAATAGATTCTTATTATAATAGTAGACATCAAAATGGCATAGTATGTGGTATCAATAGAAATTTAGGTAGTAGATAGCCAGAAAGTATGTGTAAAACAGTTTGACCCCTTATACAAGTCACAGTAAATTATGGATGCCACCTATATTTTACTTCATTATGTATTTTCACCTCCTACTGTCATATTGTGTGTCTCTTAATTCTATTTAAAAAGCTCTTTAATTAGTTAATATGACAGTTCCATCCCAATGGCAAATGCATGGATTTGCAGTTGATCAATTTCCACTTTATTCCAAATGCATCTGTACTTGAAAAAAAATGATGGTGTGTCTACTGGTGTGCTATCTACGACTGTAGCATGTATGTGCATAAGTACCAATATATTTTGGGATTCTTTACTGCTCATTTCACATTTAACTACCTAGAAAACCGCAGTGTTTTGATGCCTTAAATTACTTTACGAATCCCCATAAATGAAAATGCTTTTTGAATTGTATAATTATAAAACATCTGCCCATATAATTCTTTAGAATTTACAAATTGCAAAACCAATTACTTTGACTATCTAATGTCAAGGCTTGGTCTTTTTTTCTTCAACAATTAACATTTTTTGTTCAAAGAAACCATTTGCTAGCCCATAACTCATCGGAATAAACATCTCTAATAGAGATAATGGTACAGGTTGGAAGAGACCATGACATGTTCACTTTATTGTATGAATACCACTGTTGACAAACTTTATTACTATGTTTACTTTAAGGAAAAACATCATACTAAAAGTTTTACTATGTAATACTATACTAAATGTTAATCACAGATTCACTTAATATTAAAAAACTTGAAATAAGAGAAGATTACTTAATCAAACAACAACATTTTTCTAGTTTGGAAAAGATACATCAAAAACATAGTAAAAAGTTGTTAGATACAAATGATTTTAACTTAAAGCGTACCTTGGTCACAAATGAAACCAAGATTATATTCATGACTTGGGATTAGTGGGAGATTTCACAGAAAAGAAAAATAGAATAATTGGACTGAGGGACACCCTTAGGTAGGGTTTGGTAAGGCCTCGACTTTGTTTGCAGTCTCTAAAGGGCAACACAGTTTAAAGATATATTCCATTTGTGAGCTTCCCTCCAGAGAAAATTTGTGTTGTTTACCTACTGATTTAAGGCTACGAAAGGAGGAGTATGAATTTCCATGAATTTCATCATGTAGTTCAGTCTTATAACCTGTGAATGTTCAATTCACATGACCCCTGAAGGCATGTGGAAATGATTTGCATCTGGCAGAAAACTATTATGATCACTTATGCATTTAGAAAACAATGAAATGAATATCAAGTCTTTCTAATGTTGCAAATGTGCCTTTATTAACTCCACCAAAGGGTAACCAGACATCTTGACTCAAACAGCAGCCTGTGTAAAGATACCAGAAATAAATCTCTCTGTGATATCATTGGATAAGTAATTATTATGGGTGTTTGTGAAGAAAAGAGGGTCCTACTTTATGATATGGTGCTGGGGTTAATGCTTTTGACTAGAACTCTGTTCTGGGTTCACATGCTAAGTGACTTCCCCCTCCCCTTATATGCCCTACTACATTTCCTGTACTGTTTTGTTTTCTTCCTTCTTCCCCTTTCAGCATCTTATTTGTTTCCTTTCTATTATAAAGACCAATAGCCTATTACTGACTGTTCTTCTCTTTTACTTCCTTGCAAACTCTGTTTTTGCACTATTTTTTATTCAGAACCAAGATGGTGTTAAAGATATCAGAACAACATGGCTGTCTCATAGCAGTGGGATAATGTGTTGTTTCCCTAAACTGTCTGTTTACAGTCATCAAACTTTCAGTTTCTCTTATAATATTACTCATCTCTTAAAAGAGAAAGGAAACAAACACAATTTGATGTATATATTGGAAAATATGTCACCTATCATTTATATGCTAGGAACGGAGCAGGGGTGCCCAAAAAGTAGATCCCCAGATGTTCTGGAACTACAACTCCCATGATTGTTTACATGGCTTTAGTATAACAAAGCATCATGGAAACTGTAGTTTTAAAACATCTGGGGATCTACCTTTTGGGCACCCCTGCTCCACTCCTAGCATATAAATGATGGCAAGGAAAGCTTAACAGACTAAATTTAATTGTGCAAAATGCATGAAAATGTAAAACATGTATACTTGATTCTGGCAGTAAAGTAGTTGATTTCCGTTTTAAATTACATTTCTAAAAAGTAATTTTTAATGATTTATTTAATGACATTTTGGACAGTGGAAACTGAAAGCAGAAAGTGTTTATTTCTCCTTATACCATTCACTTGGTTTATAAAAAAACAAAAAAAAAACAAAAAACATTTATCTCACACAACCTTTTTAGAGGAGCTATAAAGTTGACTCATTTGAGTGTAAGCACAACTTCCACAGAAATTCCAAAATTCTGGGAATTTATTAAGCTCTGGATCGTTCACATCTAGACTATGATCAAGACCTAACGAGTCAATTTAGATTATTACATTTCTGAGAAGTTACAAATAATTCATTAGCTGTTAGATTAACTGAAAGGGTGTCCGAATGTTTGCACCTACCACATTTGCAGTTGTTTTCCTACAAATAAATTTGACTTATAAATAATAAATGTGCAATAAAATGTACAAAAATATTTTGTTATGTTTGCTCATAGGAAAAGGTTGTGTCAACGTCTTCACAGTGTTGTTTGGTCAGAAATGACCATACTTCTGAATACAACTGTAACTATATTTAAAATGTTAACCATGTACAACAGGAACCACATTTGATATTACCAGTTTTGATAACTGCAGTCAATAAATACTATGTAATGCAAAAAATATAATTATAAAATGTGTGATGTACATCCGGGTTAGATAAATAGTTGAATAGAGTTGTCAATCTTCATTATATACCAAAATGGTAATCAAAATTCTAACCTCTAGCTTACTGTGCCTAAAGGAGTGCCAGCCTCACCTCTTTGATGAGGTCCAAAGAAGACTGAAAACTTGTTTGAGACCTGAGTGGGGACTTAACCAAAGGGCAAGTTACCCATTTTATGTTTAACTCTAACATCTTGTTTTGTCTTATTTGCATATGACTAGGGTCAACTTAAGTAAAAAGATCCTGGCATGGGCCTCTTGCTAACTATACCTAGACGGTTATCACCTACACTGATGGGGTCCAAAGTCAGGCCAATGATCATCTTGCTGTGTTCCTTGTGCTAAGGGGACATGTTCCCTCTGTCATGGCACAATTATTTAAAATCAAATTAATTTACATTAGCATGTTATCAGAAAAACAATTCTGCAATACAGAACATGAAAACATATATTATTAAAATGTTTGTCACGTATGGAATGCATGATGTATATCTGCTTGTGATCTATAACTTCCTTTCAGTTTATTTGTACAAGCTTTTGAATGACCTAACTGAAATAATGAAGAATGCCCAAAATGTTTGCATTCTTTCTGCCAATGTCATTTTATACACTTACTTATCTTTCAATAACATCGTACATAATGGAGACAATTTTTGAAATGTCTATATATGAAGTACACGTAATTTAATAGAATATATTTTAGGAAACAACCCATTCTGTAGATAAATGCCTTTCATTAAAATGATTTTTTTGAGCTTGGCATCATTTTAAAATTTGAAAGGGAAACTAATGTATATTTCCTTTGTTTTGCATCATACATGGTTTAACTACCACATTAAAAATTTAAATGAGTCCGGAGATATTTCCAGCCTGGGTGAACATTCGAAGGCAGGAAAATTATCATTCCCTTTCTTTCCCTTGTTTTTGGGTTGTAATCATATGTAGTGTTGATGGGTCATAGTTGTAGATGACATCCTTTGTAGATCCATAGTTGTAGATGACATCTTCCTTCTTCTTATTTTTTACATTAGCAATCTTTTAATGTAAAATTTGGAAAGGTTTTTTCAATTTCCTCATTGACTTTCTTAGTTGAAAGATGGGAAAGATGCCTCATAGTTTAGCTTGGGTTCTGTGGTACCCAATACATTTTTAATCCTTCTTACTCTGTAATATCTGCCCTAGACACACCTCCACTGAGGTCTGAGCTATGGATGGCCAGGGATCCTCAGTCAGTGTGAAACTGCTCGAAAATGGTTTAACATTAAATGAAGGAGAGCCCCAGGCGACTCCAGACACCATAATTTAATGAGATGAAATGGTTATAAGTACTACAATGTATTCTTTATTTTAAATTCCGTCACAATATTCTACTCTGCAATAGACAGTGACAGAAGTACTGATGCATTGTTGCCATATTAAAACCATGTAATAATTATTTTTCTTATAACTGAATACAGATGTCATATGCTTGTTACTGAAATACTTTGTCAGGAAAGGCATTCTTCTTAGAAAATGTTATATCTGATTTTGGATATGTTTTTGCTTACCACTAGATAACAGTAAAAAGAAGTGCAAAAGGCTCCATAGCCATTTTTTTCCCCCAAAAAAGTTAAACTATAACTGCAAACAACATAAAATGAAAACGTCCGATTGAAAGAAAACATTTAATCATTTGTTTCCATAGAGAAGAACTTAAATACCATATTTCCTGACAAGCAAATATATCTATATGTCATACATTTAATACTTTGACAGAAAACATGTGGGCAGAGAAAATGAATTCCAAAAATCCTCTACCTCCCTACCACCTCCCCCTTCCTGGGATTACATAGATCCCAGGGATTTAAACACGGGAGCTTGCTCTTGCAGATAGGCATGGGTCGAGCAATCAGTATCACGCTTCAGCATTGCACATTGAGGAACTACAGCTTTCTCCAGAAGGGAAAGGTTAAACCATAATCATTAAGAAAAAAAAAAATATTTGTAGTCAATGGAAAATAATTACAGTCCTCTCTTTTCAATAATGGTGAACGGTATGAGAATGGGGTAACGGACAGCGTAAAGAAGGACCATAAATTAATAAGATGATGTACAGAAATGTTTTTTTCATTTCATAAAAAGTCAATCTTTGATCGTAAGATTAAAAATGAAAAACAGGGGGGCGTGGCTTGGCGCCGAACAAGAATGGCGGCATAATCCCCGCGCTCTGAGCCCTGCCGATACCAGACGCTCACATCAGCACAAACAGAGACCTAATGGGCCGCACAAAACGAGGCACCATGACCCCCACCACACCGAGGACGCAAGGTGAGGGTCCGTCCTCCTCCATCCGCAATTACCTGCACACGCCGGGGATCCTCGCCTCACACCACGAGGCATCCAACATGGCGCCCTCCTCACCGGGCTCCACTGTCTCTGAAGACAGCCTGCTCACTGCCGCCGGCTCCCGAGATCAGGGGACTCCCACGCCAGACTGGTATGCCCTATTCTCCTCCCTGCCAAAAAAAGAGGACCTCCAATCCGCAGTGCAGGAGGTTAAAGCTTCCTTGAGAACAGAAATTGCTTCCCTGCGCACCTCTCTGCAAGATTTGGAGGGAAGAGTGACAGCGCTGGAAAATGCTGGCCCCACAGTGCAGGTACACCACCCCAACCCCACTTATGACAGGCAGCTCACTGACCTGCGGCTCCATGTAGAAGACCTAGATAATAGGAGCCGTAGGAACAATATTAGAATCAGAGGGCTCCGCGAACCCATAGGCCCAGAACACCTAAGGGAGACATTGATCCCACTGTTTAACCTCATACTGCACAGACCCCCAGAAGCACGTCTATACATTGATAGGGCGCACCGTGCCCTCCGCCCAAAGCCACCTCCATCTGCCCCACCGCGAGATGTAATTTGCTACATAAAAGACACTCAGCTAAAGGAAGATATCATGAAGGAAGCAAGGGCGGAAAGGTCTTGGCGGTACAAGGGCCAAACGGTGGAGCTGTACAACGACCTCTCCCACCTCACCCTACAAACCCGCAGAGCCCTGCGCCCGATCACCACGCTGCTCCAGGACCACCAGATAAGATACCGATGGCACTTCCCGTTTGCGCTCACGGCACGCAAGGACAACACGGAAGCCACAATCCGGCTCCCAGCGGACGTTCCCATTTTCCTGGACACCTTGGGACTGCCGGCCACCACGGTAAGGGACTGGACTGACTGCCCCCTCAATGAAAGCTACCTGGGCAGACCGGTGGCCCGCACGTTGGAAGCGGAAGGGCCGGTCGGGGATACAATACCACCCCACCAGGGCGCCCATGAAGAGTAATACACGGAGCCCCAGTGGCGGGTGCACCAGTTGAGAAACACAAGAACTGCCCCGCGAACCATACAACGCACCTTACCCCTTGGACATGGACATACAAGGACAGCCACGACCTACATGGAACAGGACAAGGCTACGCCGAACCTACCACGGACCATCTCCTAACCTTCCCCTTCCTCGGTTCACATGGCAGCCCCGACAGCGAGAAGGCCACCTGTGCTTATACGGCCTCCTTACACTAAGCAGAGACTCTGGATGTCTAGCAATTGGGACTATGGGGTCCTTACCCCGCTCTGGGGTTTTTTTTTTTTTTTTTTTTTTGGTTTTTTTTTTTTTTTTTTTTTCTCTCCTTCCCCCTACCAGCCAGAAGCCGGAGCTGAAGGGGCTCTTCATGGGACTTGTAGAACTGCCGCAAAGCAACGCAGACCCACATGGACGTGGTATCGTATCACTGCAATGCTCTGTAGACTATTCTCCCTGCACTGGGGGGGTGGGGGGGGTGGGGGGCTGAGGAACTTAATGCCGGACAGGGAAGGCTGACTGCAACCCCACCAATCACGGAGACCCGCACACCGGGACCACTGACAGGCACTCACACCACACCGCCAGACGGAGTTCACAAAGACCATGACAACATCCCCACGACTCTAGGACGACTCCGACCCTCTGACACCTAGACTACCGACAGACAAACTCCCCCCCGCAGGGGTCCCCACGACACCCAACGGACTGGACATACCAGCACTCAAAGCCAACGGACGGATCCCCCTGACCTAACCCTGACCCCGTACCCATGGGCTCACCCCCCGAGCTGCCGGCAGTCCTCAGAGGGGGACACCAGGAGCCCGAACCCACTTGCCTCCATAACCTCTCCCCCCGACCCTTCCCCACAACCCCGACCCACTACTGATCCCAGCCCAACGAGACCTCGCTACGGGAAGGGGACGTACGACAACGGGGCCACGACCGGTGCCCACCGCCACGGGTCTCTGCCACGAACAGCTTGTAAGGTCGAGACCTAGATACAGGGTTAATGGTTAAGAAAGGTTAAAGTTAATACGGACCATTACCTCCAACTGCTTAAACTGACAATGCCTAGATAATAGGTAACTGATTGTACATAGTTCAAGATGTCACGGTTTGCAGAACCGAAAGTTTACCATAATATGCCTAGCTAAGGGGTTAGTAGCCATTATATGTAACGGTTGCCATGGATCACTAGTGCTAACGGCCTTTACCGACGAAGCCTAGACAAACGATAGCCGATCGCCAAACGATACAGCAGACAGCAGACACAGGCCTGCTCGACCAATCGCCCTCAGTGCTGAGGCCTAGATAACTGGTCACTAATTGCTAATTGCTAAGTTTCCGCGGACATCTACCGCTCACCAATTAGACTGACAAAGCCTAGACTCATGGCAACCGACTACTACAGACTCAGGCTGAAAAGGGTTTGCACAACTAAACGTCCAACCCACCTGCCCCCACAACCCCTCCCCCCGACCCTTCCCCACAACCCCGACCCACTACTGATCCCAGCCCAACGAGACCTCGCTACGGGAAGAGGATGTACGACAACGGGGCCAAGACTGGTGCCCACCGCCACGGGTCTCAGCCACGAACAGCTTGTAAGGTCGAGACCTAGATACAGGGTTAATGGTTAAGAAATGTTAAAGTTAATACGGATCATTACCTCCAACTGTTTAAACTGACAATGCCTAGATAATAGGTAACTGATTGTATATAGCTCAAGATGCCACGGTTTGCAGAACCGAAAGTTTACTATAATATGTCTAGCTAAAAGGTTATTAGCCACTATATGTAACGGCTGCCATGGATCACTAGTGCTAACGGCTTCTACCGACGAAGCCTAGACAAACGATAGCTGATTGCCAAACGATACAGCAGACACAGGCCTGCTAGACCAAACGCCCTCAGTGCTGAGGCCTAGAAAACTGTTCACTAATTGCTAAATGCTAAGTTTCCGCGGACATCTACCGCTCATCAATTAGACTGACAAAGCCTAGACCCATGGCAACCGACTACTACAGACTCAGGCTGAAAAGGATTTGCACAACTAAACGTCCAACCCACGACGCCTGGATAAATGGCTACCAACTGCCAAATGTTAAGGTCAACATGGACCTTTATCGCTAAATGTCTATACCGACACTGCCTGGATAAAGGGGTTTCACTATCCATTGTTAAGGCTGCATGCGACCGTTGTTACATAAATTGTACTCTTACTGGCTATTTAAGGCCTCTGTATTACTTGCACTCACCCTGACGGCAGGGCTCGGACACCTCCAACACTTGTTCGAATCAACCACCCACGGACTTTGCCAGAGAGCAGAGACTCACCACCCACACCCCCACGGGTTACTGCCCTCCCACAGGACGAGCTCACCGGACTCGCAATCCCTACGTGAGACCCGCCCTAGAGGCAGACCACCCCTTTTTACCGTCTCTACCGACCCCTCTACTGACACAAAGGGGGAATACAGGCAACAGGAGACACTTCCAGACCACCCCAAATCCACCCTACACCTCCCACGCGCACATCGCGCACCCCCCCCACACGACCTCAACCAACTCAGCCACAGCATCCATAGCCAGAGCGACACAGATAAAAGGAAACACCTAGGTAACCCACACGAAACTCCGACCAACCCACGTGTACTGGACACCCCAACCACCATCCCTAACCCCTCTCCCGACCAAGGGAGAAACAAACCACACCAGACAGCTGACATTAACACCCTTACGCTACACAGCACACGCACGCCGCACCCCCGCACCAACACTACGCTCCCCCGCGTGCCCCCGGCGAAGACCACTAGAGGGGACCCGCCGGGCGTGCGTGGGAGACCCCACTCAGCACACACACTCCCACCCTCCCCCCCTTCCAAGACCGCGGGGCGTTGGGCCGGCCCGCGCGCCCGTTTGCGCAGACATGACCCCCCCTCAGATACACCCTTCCTGCAGGCATCAAAGGACACTACAACCGGGCCTCAGAATCTACACGATCAACGCCAAGGGGCTCAACTCCCCACAGAAACGAGCAAGAGCCCTGAGAGAACTGAAATCCCTGCACATCTCCACCGCGTTCTTCCAGGAAACGCACTTTCAGACGACCAAACATCCCAAATTCACAAATAAACACTACCCGCTGAGCTTCCATGCCACCAACCCGGACTCCAAGACCAAGGGGGTCACAATACTCTTTGCGGCAGACACACCGTTCCGCAAAGAAGAGGAGCTTGCGGACCCAGGAGGCAGATTCCTCTTCCTGAAGGGTACTATACACACCACGCGATTCACGTTCGCCAACCTATACCTCCCAAACAAGGGACAAAAACCCTTCCTGGCGAAAACCCTCGCACTACTAGACTCCTTCAGTGAGGGCAAACTAATCCTTGGAGGAGACTTCAATGCGCCGCTAGAACCTAAACTGGACACCTCCACAGGCCACACAACCCTCCCGGGCCATGTCCTCAGAGGCATGAAAGCCAACCTCCACGAACACCAGCTGTCAGATTGCTGGCGGATCCTACACCACCTAGAGAAGGACTACACCTTCTTCTCCCCCCCCCACAATTCCTATTCGCGAATTGACTACCTGTTCCTCCAACACCGCCATCTGGACGACCTCCTTACAGCAACGATAACCCCCATGACCTGGTCGGACCATGCCCCGGTCATCATCACACTCACCTCACCAACCCCATTCCAGAAACACTGGAACTGGAGACTTAACGAATCGCTGCTAGATGACCCCCTAATTCGCCAAGACGTGAAAACACACCTAGAACAATTCTTCCAAACAAACAGCGAGCAGGATTCCCCCCCGGAAAAGATATGGGAAGCACACAAATGCGTGATCAGGGGCGTCCTGATCAGACATGGCGCGCAGCGCAAGCGACTACGCACCCAAGAAACTGCCGAACTTGCACGAGCGGTAGCAGAACTGGAGAAACAACATAAGTCCACCATGGCAGACGACATATACACACAACTAGTCAACGCCAGGGCAAAGCTCAACTCCCACCTGTCCCAGAAGATCGCATTTCAATTCAGGCAAACGCAGAAGACTTTTTACGAATATGGTAACAAAAGCGGGAAACTGCTAGCGAGAGCACTGAGGAAAAGCAGACAAAAAAGCTTCATATCTGAGATCACACATAATGGCACTACACATAACACACCGAAAACAATAGCGGAAGGATTCCGCACCTACTACGAAGCGCTTTACAATCTCCGCAATCAGGAAGGCACCGGGGAGGGGTCTGACGCCTCCAAAACCCACATACGAAATGAGTACCTTACCAAATACCTTACCAGCACACTGGACACAGACACGGCCGAAGCCATGGAGGAGCCGATCACAGCGGAAGAAATATCACGGGCCCTAAAAATGGCCAAGAATGGGAAAAGCCCAGGCCCAGACGGCTTCACGATCAAATACTACAGAACATACCACGACTCCTTGATCCCGCACCTACTCAACATGCTCAATGCACTCAGACAAGGGGGGTCCCTCGACCACCACACCCTGAGAGCGCACATCGTGGTACTGCCCAAAGAAGGCAAGGACCCCATGACTTGCCCGAGCTATAGGCCAATCTCCCTGTTGAACGCCGACCTGAAATTATTCGCAAAGGTTCTGGCACTCCGACTCCAACCGACCCTACCACAACTAATCCACCCAGATCAGGTAGGGTTTATCAGCAACAGAGAAGCCAGAGATAATACCACCAAAGTAATTAACCTGATACAGGCGGCCAAGAGCGAACAGACGCCCGCACTACTGATCTCCACGGACGCGGAGAAGGCGTTTGACAGGGTAGATTGGACCTTCCTCTTCGCAACACTACGACACCTAGGATTGGGACCGAACATGAGGAGATGGATTGAAGCCCTATACAATGGACCGACTGCACAAGTCTACGTGAACAGCACATTATCTACACCATTTCAAATACACAATGGCACCCGGCAGGGCTGCCCCCTCTCGCCCCTCCTGTTCGTGTTAAGCCTAGAACCCTTCCTCAACGCGATCCGCACCAACCCAGATATCGGGGGCATAAAAGGCAAATGGGGGGAAAGCAAAATTTCAGCCTACGCCGATGATCTGCTGTTCACGATCCGAGAACCGCACATGGCACTCCCAGCTATCATGCTAGAATTCGAAACGTACGGCTCATTATCCAACCTCCGCATCAACTACTCCAAGTCGGAGATCCTACACCTGGGATGCGACCGCACCCTGATCACGACCCTCAAAACACGATTCCAGCTCCAGTGGCGTAAGGACGAACTCAAATACTTAGGCGTATGGCTCACGGCGGACCCAACCCACCTGTTCAGACACAACTACCCTCCCCTCCTGGAACGCGTACTCAAAGACCTAGCAGACTGGGACGTACCACACATCACCTGGCTGGGCAGAGTAAACGTTCTTAAAATGAACGTCCTTCCACGCTTCCTATATGTGCTCCAAACGCTCCCGATACATATCCCGCAATCCTTCCTGACCCAGGTTCGCACAGCCTTCACGAAATACGTATGGAGGAATCGACCGGCCAGGATAAAATACGACATTCTTACAAAAGCCAAACCGCAGGGCGGACTGGGACTCCCGGACCTGGCCAAGTACCACCAGACGACCCACCTACAGCGTATAGTTGAATGGACCCAGGGGACAAGAGACAAACTCTGGATAGCCATGGAAGCTAGCTTCTCAACGGACCCGCTGAGCTCGCTCCCATGGCAACCCCCAGGCCAGACGAGCAGGTACAACATCAGACACCCCACAATAGAGGCCACACTGAAGGTGTGGAGAAGGATAGCAGGGAACCCGGACCTCGCACCAGCTATCTCCCCCCTATACCACCTCTCGGGCACAACACAATTCCACATGCTCAACAACCCCCGGACCTTGACTAACTTAGGCCTGCCCTCCCCGTGCAGGCTACACCACGTCCTAGTGAACGGGACTATCCCTCCGTTAACGGAAAGGCCCACACCCAACCCGCCTGATCATATGACCAAATTCCGATACCTCCAACTGGTGAGCGCACTGAAGCGAACCCCCAACCTACCCTCGGCAGCTAGACCCCTGACCACGTTTGAGACCATCTGCACGCAAGACACACCCACGCCGCATGCAATATCACTCCTGTACCGGCTACTGACCACACCGCAGGGAGGCACCCGACCTCCCTACTTTACCAGATACTGGGAAAGAGATCTTGGGCATCCGCTGACCCAAGACCAATGGACCACAGCATTCACGATGACACACAAAACCTCCATAAGCACTAGATTCCAAGAATCGGGATATAAAATGATATCGCACTGGTATAAAACACCGGAGAAACTCGCCTCTATGTATGACACGAGCGCACCGGAATGTTGGCGATGCGGAACTGAACTGGGCACACTCTACCACATCTGGTGGACATGCCCGCGGATCAAACCTTTCTGGCATGATATCCATCAGGTAGTTCTGACGCTCACAGACAACGCCGTAGATCTCACACCAGAACACTACCTACTACATCTGACACCTCTACAGCCCCCTGCTTACAAAAAAACGATCACCCCATATCTGGTAAACGCAGCACGCAGCCTGATCCCAACATTCTGGAAGAAAACCACGACACCAACCCTGACGGACTGGATAACAAGGGTAGAAGCCATAAGGACCATAGAGGAAATGATCTTGACGGCGAAAGGAAGACCCCAGACATACCTGACGACGTGGTTCCACTGGCTACAATGGCTCACCACTAGACAAAACCCGGGACCACGCCCATGATGGATGAACAACGAAGGGTGAGGGCCCACGGACCCCGGGACACACACACCCGGAGACACATGAGGACCGAGGCGACGATACCCGAAGACCTGCAACGAGACCACACAGCACCGGCTGCGCAGAGGGGGGGCCTGGGCGCTGGCGGGACGCGGGGGCTCGGGCGCCCCGAGGAGAACCCACCCCTAAGCCCTACCCCCTCAGGAACATGACATACCCTCCCACGAAACACAAAGACAGAACAAACACAGACACGCCACCACTGACCCAAGCGGTACCACATGACACACCAGACCTCCCCCTACTGTCCTACCCCCCATTAGACACAAACGACAGCACCACACCCAAGTAGAGAGATGGAGGGAGGACACCCAAACGACAGCACCACACCCAAGTAGAGAGATGGAGGGAGGACACCCAAGGAACCACCCCGACCTAACTAGTACGACACGCAGTTAACCCGACGGACCCCAATCCGGAGACGGCCCCGAATAGAGAGAAACAACACAAGGACCCCACAACACGGGTTCTGACCACAGACACCCCCACAAGGCAACCACTAGAGACATACCGCTTTACACCTTTACGAAACACGACCTAGGTACATAATATAGCACTCTATCATCGGTTCTTCGACTCCCTCTGGAACGCACGCAACACCGATCACTATGCAATATACCATAAAACAATCTTACCATAGCGACGACACCCCATGAGCCCACACACACCCAAAATACTTGAGAAAGATACAATACCAAATGATACGAAATATCGACCTCAAAACTCACAGGGATAATTCGTTATAAGCCCCTGCGTAGGCTCAGATTGCAAAACTACAGATGTACCAAAAACGCATCTCAAACCATCTATCAACCCTACCACACTACCCCTGCGTGGGTAAACTGTTCTTTGACAAATGTTAAGCAATGATCTCCATTAGGGAGGCCGCAACCACTACGAAATACATCATAAGTCTCCTCTTGTTTGATTGATTGATGCTTTATGCCTCTACGTAGGCACCGATGCACCGTTTTTGCAAACCTGTTACATGTCCTCTAACACTTACCAAGTTCTTATATACTACAATAGTGAACATGTCACACGTTAATACCCGCTCTCCTTCGTTTAACGTACAACTGTTTTACGTATAAATGTCACACTAGTTTAGTTTGGCTATTGGTCCAATCTGGAAGGTTAATCTATTGTAAAACTTATAAAACTGTGCTCACATTAAGCTACAGTATTAATAATTACAGTTATGAGACCTTTACTTCGACAGCGTTACTGTCAACCTACTCAATGTGTCTAAAATGCGTTAACTGCCATCTTATTATCGGACATAACTTGACTCTGCTTGTCTACTACTTTCAAACAATGTGTGTTTATTTGATGCCTACCCGTTTGACATTCTCATGTCCGCAACAAAAAACATGTTTGTAAAATGTCCATGCCTGTCTAATAAAAACCGTTGGAATGAAAAAAATAAATAAAAATCACCTCTGTGGGCATCTCAAAAAAAAAAAAAAAAAAAATGAAAAACAAACAAACATTTGTTCTACTGAAAAGAATTACAGGTAATCAATGCTAAATGCTGTTTATATGGCTTTATCTAAAGGAAATAGTATACTTTCCCTTTAAAAACACTGCACAACTTAAATTTAGATTAGGATACAGAAAGATCAACTTTTGTATTTAAACTGAAGTATCAGTTCATTTAAACCAAATTTCATTTCCCCCCCTAGGACAAAACAAGCCAAAAGCATTTACAGTATAAACTTAGTCATTCTCATTTTATTCATTCATTACAAAATAAATTGCTGTCATTACAGTGGCACTCCATTCATTATGTATCAGAACTGTCTTTTTTTTTTATTTATTTACTAATAGCTTTCCAATTGCTGCATTGACCTCAGGGAGTTTGTGTGCAGCCTTAGAGAACAAGTGTTTCCAAAATGTTCACTTATTTTTTAAAATTATATATATAAATATATATACACCCTGTTCCAAATTATTATGCAAATTATATTATACTCCATCCATCTGGACCATCCAGGGTTGCATGGCACTCATCAGTGAACAGGACTGTTTGAAAATTAGTCTTCATGTATTTTTCTGCCCAATGCAGCCGTTTCTGCTTGTGAGCATTGGTTAGTGGTGGCCGAATAGAAGGTTTATGCACAGTTGCAAGACTCTGGAGGACTCTACACCTTAATGTCCGTGGGACTCCAGAGGCACCATCAGCTTGAAATATCTGTTTGCTGCTATGTAATGGTATTTTCGCAGCTGCTCTCTTGATCCGATGCATGGATCTGGCAGAAATCTTCCTCAATGTGCCTTTATCTGCACAAACCCGTCTGCCCTCTGAATCAGCCACAAATCTCTTAATAGTGCGATGATCACGCTTAAGTTTTCATGAAATATCTAATGTTTTCATACCTCGTCCAAGGCATTGAACTATTTCACTCTTTTCGGCAGCAGAGAGATCCTTTTTCTTCCCCATATTGCATGAAAATGGTGCTCTGCTTAATAATGTGGAACACCCTCCTTTAGTAGTTTTTCCTTAAATTGAGCTCACCTGGAAATCTAATTATCACAGGTGTTCGAGATTGTTTTCAGTGATCAAAAGAGCCCTGAGACACAATGCCATCCATGAGTTAAACTGAAAAACAAAATATTTAATCTTTGTGACACTTAAAAATAATTTGCATAATAATTTGGAACAGGGTTTATATGTATATATTGGATATATTTTCTTAAAACAAAAATATCAACATACATCATTTAAAAAATATATATATCATTAAGCTTCACTAAATGTAATACATTTTTAAAAAACAAGAAGTAAAAATTTGATGACATTTGTACTTTAAAGCCAGTTCTGCAATATTGCATTGAAAAAGGTGGGATAATTCAGAGGCCATCTGTACTAGATTGCGTTTTGTTGTATATAACAGCTACAGTGACAATAGAAATGTAAATATGATTACTATCATTAGAGCCATCTAGATATTTAGTGAATAGCGCTAAATCCAGCGATGTTCAAGAACATTTCAAGATTTTTGTAATATAAACAAGAAATATTTTTTTTTTTTTACAAAAATTTAACTTGTTTATATTTTCATGTATTAATCTTGCACCAGTCAAAAATATGCTAGCTGAGGTTAGAACATTTCAAAGAAGCACCATTTTTCCACTTTGTATGTCTGCCATGTTTGTCTACAGCTTATTTGTTTGTTTTATATAACATTACTCTGTACTGCAGGTTCTATTGTCCATCTTGTGATATGTCTGCTTTAAGCAAACAAACAGGAAATAATCCATTATTATTAAGATTTATTTTAACAGTTATATGATTAATCATTTGCTGATTAGTGAGGATTTTAGCAAATGAACTTGTAAGATCATCTTCCCCTTCTTTCTAACCACGTGTGTCATTGCAAACTCAAAATCAAAATATTAGAATAAATAATTTTACCAAGTGTTAGCTTGCCCATTAATACAATGTTTAATAGGATATGTATCAAACTTGGATTATGACTACCTTGTCCTGATTATTGATATCTGATCAAGGCTGTATGTATTGTTCCAATAAACAAGTGCTTACAAGAGATCAGAAAATTATGATGTTTTGTTAATATATGGATCACAGAAACACATTTCAAATCTAATGTTTGGAATTAGGGTTGAATGAATATTTGTTATATAACTACATTTCCCAACACATACTGTCACAGGTATCTAATTATTCTAATTATGAAGCTATAAATATGATGTTTCCTTTTTTTTTTTTATCTCACTCTCTTTTGGAAGTAGTCTCAAGTCATCACCCCTCTCAAACAACCACATATTGATCTTGTCTCTCTAAGCTTTTTGATGATGTTGTACTCAATCATCTACATTAATTAACTCCCTCTCAATTTTCATGTCTATGTAATCTGGTTCCAAACCTACGCACTTAACAGAATATCTGGTCCTATCTGGCCATGATTTCTTTCGTCACATTTGTCAACATTCTAAGCCAGTGGAGCCCAAAAGGTAGATCCAAAGAAGCTGTAGAACTACAACTAGCTTAATTGCAAGTATACCTTTGGAATACTTTTAGAATGACAAGGTATAATGGAAGCTGTAGTTTTAAAACATCTGGGGATCTACCTATCGGGGAACCCCAGTTCTAAGCACTCTTCAATCCTAATACATCTTGACTTCTCTAACATCTTTGTTAGCCTTCTCTCAGCTTTGGCTAACCATGGTTTTACTGATCCGGCCATCATTTTTACATATATCTTTTAACAAGTTAGATGTGTCACTCACTATTTTCCAGCCAGTCTGAGGACAACACACATTTTGGTTCACTCATGTATCTCTCTATATAATCCCTATTAATAACCTAATCTCACCTACACCCATTTCTTTCTTTACATCTTTCCTCTACCTCTTTTCTTGCCTGTCTTACACCCTGTTCTTCCTCTATTACGTCCCCTTCCAGCACTTAACGGAGCACTCCACACATCAAAACTTTTTACCAGAGTCTCCCAGCTGCTTGAGAAACAGGATGTCTCTAGAAAAGAAAGCACAGCGGATCCATTGGCAAAGAGTACTTAGCTGTTGGTCTCAGCCAATGAGGGCAGTCCTGTGTGACCCTGTTTAGTTCTGTAGAGCTAACTAGATTCTCATGTAGGAGAAGAACACATGCAGGGTCTGTGGCTTTGATTACCTTGATACGTTTTCAAGCGGTACTAAAATAATTTGACTTCTAACCATGGGATAGGCCAGTGCACACCTTGCACTATAACCACTACACTATTTGAATTATATGGTTAATTTACCGAACAGCCGCATGAGCCGGAGACCACCTTGGAGCTTGTTAAGCTTAATTGATACATTGTTGTAATTTCCACCGCAGTGGTCTAAGTGTTTGTTTGGGTGGCCGCAATTCCTATGGCCGACCACGAGGTGGTGGCCATCTTGTTCGCATGGACCAAAACTGTGAATAGACTTTAGGGGGACTAAGCCGCGAACGCCCTGGAACTATTTTAGACATGAAAACTTTGCGGTTTCCGGTCGGTCCTCCAGCGGCACTTAACCGCGATTCTA
The DNA here is from genome assembly GCF_036172605.1 of Pelobates fuscus. Lineage (NCBI taxonomy): Eukaryota > Metazoa > Chordata > Amphibia > Anura > Pelobatidae > Pelobates > Pelobates fuscus. Next base: position 234,701,537 of record NC_086317.1, read on the forward strand.
TGGAACTATTTTCGGCTATGGGACCATGCCTGCGGTCGGTCAAATAAATGACTTCCAGGAAATTCCCATTAAATTGAGATTTGTTTACCCCTTCATGAAGTCTTGGCTCATGTTTGGGGGATTGGAGAACTACATTCACTCTGGGGATTGCTATATCACAATACTCCCCTGAGTATAATCACTAGCTCTTATAAGAACTGTTCCTGCTACGCTCTCTGGACTAGGAAAGGTCTACCTACTGGAAGCTGGATCCAGGTCTTGGGTCCAGGGTGGGTGGAGGACGGTGAGATCCCAACCAAGCTTCGGTTGTTCGTGGGGTTTACGGTTGTTATGGTGTTCCAGTACAGTGCTTATGGTGCTCGCAAGTACTATGAAGCAGCGATTTACGGGGGTACCTGGTCGGGGTGCCAGGCGGTCCGTCACAGTTTATACATAGAAGATATATAAAGGAGCAACAGTAAACACTTTTTGTAAATGGCTAAAACGCCAGCAAGATGGCGCCATTGTAAATCAGGATTTCAGGTAGAGAAGGAAAACGTTTTATAAATTTTAGTAAAGAGTCATGGGAAATTCTGCTTCATACGAAGGTGGTAACAAAAAAAGGAAGAGGTATTGTTGAGGTGTAACCTAGGAAAGATTTAAATGAAAACACATCACACACTGTATAAGTATTAAGACAGAGGTGGATAAATAAACTTTGAAAGAACAAAGAAAAGGTCATGGAATAAAATAAAGTGAAAAATCCAACAATAAGGTGAAAAACACAGTAACAACTATTTTTAAAAATATATAATCAAAAACGTAATGCAAGAGACAAAAAAAAATAAAGCAATTAATAGAACACGCAATTAATATGTAATTGGGAAAAAGTGTTTAAAGGCTTATTTTTTTAAATATGCTTTAATTGGGGTATGTGAAGAAAATAGGTGCAAGTGTGTTCCTGTGCTATGAATGTAAAGATACAGGGATTTCAGTTTAGATCAGGGGTCCTCAAACTCCGGTCCCCCAGATGTTGCTGAAATACAACTCCCATGATTCTTTGATTTACATAGATAGCCAGAGAATCATGGGAGTTGTAGTTCAGCAACATCTGGGGGGGGGGCGGAGTTTGAGGGACCCCTGGTTTAGATGAAGATAGACCGTTACATTTTTTTTTGTTTTTTATTTTGTATTACCGATAACACTTTTATAATTTTTTTGCAATTGTGCTCAGTTTATAGGTCATGAAATATATTGTATTTTGTGAAAACTATGACTTCCACTGTATGAATTTTTCAAGTATCCACTACTATTTATGTAATAGTAGAATTATCACAGGAATATACTATTACAATTTTTTATTTTTCTCCTTCATTATTTCTCTGTTGATCCTCTTTAAATGTCAAAATTCTCATTTTATTTTCAATTTGTCATTGACTTTTTGGTAGACTGCTTATTGATTTCAGCACCCATAATTCTTTCAGGCTAGCAAAGAGTTCTGCGAGCTGTAGTACAACATCTGTAGAGTCAAAGCTTGACAACTTTGATGTAAAGCATACATCTCAATATGCAGCCCAGCATCCTGCTTGCATATCTTACTGCTTTATTGCATTATCTGTCTAACATTAAATCATCAGAAGGTATGACTCTTAAATTCTTTCTCTATATTGGTATTGTCAGTACACTGACTATAACATCAAAACAAAATGCTAAGTTGTAGAGCAAGCATGTCAAACTCAAAGGCTAAATAAACAAGGTTTAAGTTTATGTGAGATGCAAAAAAACGAAAACTTCAGTTTTCATAGAAACGTAGGTTTATTTAGAAAAGTACAGTATAAAATGTTGCCTAACTTACACTGGACGTCCTCATGCTCGTAGGGCTTCAAAGTAAACAAAAGAACAAATTTATTTTAAGGAGATGTGCATTTGCATATAACCAATGTTTCAGTCCAACTACCTTAACATATTAAGATAAGTTTGGTAATGGGACTGAAATGGTGAATGTAAGCTCTAAAAAACTAATGAAATTATCTTGTGGATTTTGGAGTCCTATGAGTGTGTTCTTCACTCTAGCTAAGATCATCAAACTTGATGATCTCAACCAATCCAATGATTTCCCATATGAAAACATTGGGAGACTATTGTGCATGTGTGGCAAAAAGCTGCACGGTCAATCAGTATCTCCATGGGGAGCGCTCAGTGCCTCCATGCAGAGCCAGTCTAATACACTACCCTTTCTCCCCATTGTAATACACATTCACACCACTCTAATTTAATAAACTGCCATCCCATCCTCCCCCCTAATTTAATACACTGCCCCCTCCCTTCCCCAATTTAATTCACTGCCCTCCCCAAAATCAAACACACTGTTCCCCCTCCCACCATTTTAATACACTGCCCCACTCCCTTCCCTAATGTAATACAGCACAAAGCGGCCCCAGGGCAGGTGTGCTGCAAATATATTCATTGTGGGCTGCATGCGGCCCACGTGCTGCAAGTTTGACATGCTTGTTGTAGAGCATCTAAATATACACACAGTTTACATTTTGTTGTTGAGTGGACACAGTGGGTTACAGGTGGCTGGTTGTAAAGTCACTCTAACCAACCTAAGCACTAGAGCTCCTAACCACCTGGTGATGTTTATGAATGGTTTGATATAAACCATGGTTTAAATGTTTTAAATACATTTTTGAGATGGGAGCAATCCCCATCTCAACATGTCTCTTAGTACAGTTAATTCTTATATTTTCAACTTTCAGGCATTGCAGTCTCTCTTGTCAGATTTCCAACTTTCTCCCAAATTAGTTCAACTACCATCCTCTCTAATTCCAGCCTTTTCTTCTATTGTTCCATCATCTGCTCCTCATATTCCAATATATTCCTTTTATTTTTCCAGCAAACTGCTCACATTTTCGTATTTCCTTTTAATGTAAAAATTTCATGGCTTCCCTATTTTTCCTTTTCAAATTCCAAATTAAAGCCTTACCGAATCCAAGTCTTTTTTTCCTGCTTATGTGTTAACATCTGAAACTAAAGAAAAGAGTTCTGAAGGGGAGAATTATAGGCCATATATTCTTTTAACAAATTTTGTTAAAACAAAAGTCAATTAGCTCCTGCTAATTACACAATGTTCTGGGTAATTTTTTTAACATAAAAGTAAAGAAGTATGTGTTAAGTTTTAGTTTAAAACCATCAGTCATATTAACATAGGGTTGATCTATTCAAAAGTTGGGCGAAGATTAGATTTCTCATTCCAGTGCTACCTTGTGGGTTTTCTTTGCAGCTCTCTGTGCATGAACGCTTTGTATTAGTGGCTTTAAAATTTCAACTCCAGGGGACAAGCCAAGCCAACAGTTCGAAAACATGTGGCAAATCATTGCAATTTACATTGGTCTGTCCATGGAAGGTCAGTAGCAGCAGGTAGCCAGAAACAATTCAACAGTGCTAGAAAGACGTATCAAAGACATACAAGGATATTCACTAAGTGATAATTCAAAGTCAATTTTAAATGTAGACCAAGGTAGCCAAACTGGAAGGATAGTTGACTTAGAGATTATTTTTTTTTCAGTTTGGCTGTTTTGCCTTAAATTTGAAAGTCACATTGAATTCTTATTTTTAACGAATAACCTGAATAGCCATATATGGAAATGTAAGGTCTAAAGAAGCAAGGGACTACTGTTAGTAACCCACATTCCTTTCCTACCTAAGAGTTGCCATGTCGCAGATGCCATTTTGCTCATTGAGTCAGCATGCCCATTGTTGTGGACAGTTTACTTTGGGACATATTAATGTTTATCTACTCACAAGAGCAAGGGACTGGACTCATGTTACACATCAGAAATGCAATTCCTTTACTTGGTGCTCTAGGATTTGGTGGTGGCAAAACTCCTAATATACACTGAGAAAGAATACTGGGACACAAAATCTTCAAGGTGCAGACTTTAATAGGGTTTTCAATAGACATGAGCAATTCGTTTCGGGCCGAATATGTATTCGGACGAATTTCGGGCAAAATGTCCGAATTGCCAAAGTGCCCAATTACCGATGTCCCGAAGTTCGGAAATTACCGAATTTCCGAAGTGCCGAAGTTCCGAAGTGCCGAAGTGCCGAAGTGCCAAATTGGCGAAGTTCCGAAGCACAGTTTTGCCTAAGTACTAATATACTTACCCAGTGGAAGAAGAATAATGTTACACTGTATACAATCGTAAATAAAAAGTATACAAACGTAGTCAGGATTCAGCTGTAAGCATTTGCAACACTTACAACAATCAAGTAACATACATTCATATAAAATGTAAGTTACTTAGCCTGTCAATGTAATGACAGGTATGAATAAGTAGATAACTCCCTAATTCCCACGGTATTAGGGAGTTATCTACTAAAAGGCTGAAAGACCTAAATTGGTCTTTCAGCCAAATTTACTAATACCAAGTAAAGATTACTTAGTATCAGTAAATTATGCCCTTCTCGCTATACCGCGAGTCTGTGGCTGCTCACTGTAAAAAAAAACACGTCCCCCCTCCCCCTCCTAACCTGAAGGGGGGACTTATTGCCCTGAATGGTGGGTGGGGACCCTAAAGTAGAGTAATGGGGGGGACCTATTATCCTCCCCCCAGCCCCCACCCCTGAGCGGTGGGTGGGGGCCCTAAATCAGAATAGGGGGGGACCTAATGTCCTCCCCCTGGCCCCCACCCCTGAGCAGTGGGTGGAGGCCCTAAATTAGAATGAGGGGGAGGACCTAATGTCCTTCCCCCGGCCCCCACCCCTGAGCGGTGGGTGGGGGCCCTAAACACTAATTGGGGGGGACCTAATGTCCTCCCCCCTGGCCCCCACCCCTGAGCTTTGGGTGGGGGCCCTAAATAAAAAAAAACTTTCACAGGTGACTAGGGGTCCCCAAACCCCTAGTCACCCCCCTCCCCCCAAAAATTAACCCCTCATTATTTTTAGGGTGAGGGGGGGACCATTTAACTAAGTACCTGAAAAAAAATAAAAATAAACTTACCATTTGATGTTTTCTTTCTTCTAAAATCTTTTTTCAGCCCTAAAAAATGCCAAATAAAAATCCATAATAACCGGCGCAATTAAAATAATAAAAAAATTAAAAAAATGAGCGCAAAAAAAAGAATCAATCTTCACCCGACGAGGGCTCCGCTCAGACTGAGCTCTGCATGGCGGGGGAAGGCTTATAAAGCCTTGCCCCGCCCTGCATTTAGGCTCAGAGCACTCTGATTGGTTGGTTTAAGCCATCCAATCAGAGTGCTCTGACAGGTAAATGAAGAGACTGACAGGTAAGTCTCTACATTTACCTGTCACAGCACTCTGATTGGTTGGTTTGAAATCCACCAATCAGAGTGCTCTGTGTCATTTTACACAGCGTGGGAAAGTTCTTTGGAATTTTCCCACGCTGTGTAATTTGACTCATAACTCTCTGATTTGGGGCTGAAAAAATAAGATTTTAGAAGAAAGAAAACATCAAATGGTAAGTTTATTTTAATTTTTTTTCAGGTACTTAGTTAAATGGTCCCCCCTCACCCTAAATAATAATGCGGGAGGGGGGTTATTTTTTTTATTTAGGGCCCCCACCCAATGCTCAGGGGTGGGGGCCAGGGGGGAGGACATTAGGTCCCCCCCTAATTAGTATTTAGGGCCCTCACCCACCGCTCAGGGATGAGGGCCAGGGGGGAGGACATTAGGTCCCCCCCGTAATTAGTATTTAGGGCTTCCACCCACCGCTCGGGAGGGGGGAACCCTTTTTTTTTACAGTGAGCAGCCACTGGCTGCTGACTGTTTACTAGAGATGCCCCTACTCGCGGTATAGCGAGTAGGGGCACAATTTACTAATACTAAGTAATCTTTACTTAGTATTAGTAAATTTGGCTGAAAGACTTTTGGTAGATAACTCCCTAATACCGTGGGAATTAGGGAGTTATCTACCAAGCGGCTGCAATAGAAGTTCTGAAATTCCGAATTTCCGTAGTTCCGAAGTGTTGAAGTGCCGAAGTTGCCAAGTGTCGAAGTTCCGAAGTGCCGAAGTTCCGAAGTGTCGAAGTGCCGAAGTTGCTGAAGTTCCGAAGTGTCGAATTGCAGAAGTCCCGAATTGCTGAAGTCCCGAATTGCTGAAGTCCCGAATTTCAGGAATGCCGAACCAAACCGAAAAATTTTCCCATGCGCATGCCTAGTCTTCAAGCAGCCATGATAATGTTTTGGTCACACAGTGCGGCTGAATTATTTCTATATGGTCTTCATATTAATTTTTAACATTCCTTTAAGTAGGGTTTGGAAGATTATCAATTGGTAGTTTTCATAACCTTATCTGTTCCTGCAGTTAAGAAGCAGATGCCATGCATTTCAATCTTAAATGTTTTCCAAAGAGAACAGGTGTAGAATAAAAACTACAGCAAATATCTAGGAACTAGTCAAACATTTGGGAGTCAAATTGTCAGTCTAAACTATTCACTGAAACATTAAATGTAGATTTTTTTCATGTGCATATATTTTTTGTTGCATTGTCAGTGGATACTATTGGGCAACACAAGTAAATGTTGTTTTTTTTCAAATAAAATGAACAAAGTGTGAAGCATATATTAATTAGCTAAAGTCACCTTGATGCAATGTTTCCCAGTTCACATCCTAGGCTCTTTTGTATTGAAAAATATTAGCATAACATGTATTTGGAACAAGGGATGCATAGCCAGCATATAAACATATCATAACACAGCAATGTATGTATTGCTTTGCAGATCAATGTATGAATTACAGTTATACATTTACACAATTTTAATTTTTAATTTCTTTGTCTAGCCTTTATACATATATTTGGAAAATGAAACGCTTTAGATGGTATATAGTGTCCTTTGTCTTGCCACATTTCACATGTGGTCTGAAATGTTAGTGTAAAAGCAAAAAAAAAAAAAGCAATTCTAAAACATACAGTAGTTATGGCAAAAATTGGTAAATACAAATAGTCAAATACCTTGCTAATAGGTATTTGTAAGGATCCTGATGGCATTATTAGCAGTACAGCGTACTAAAATTGGCAACGCAATGTAAAAAGTATGTCTAGATATAAGCATAATGCCCACAACAGTAAATACAGTTACATCATATACTTCTAAAATTAAAGTATTTAAATTGCTATAGTATTTTTTTTAAATCAAATTCTGGAATGCAAGTGTAATGCTGACAGTGAAATGGTAGAGTCCATTCATTCCTTACCCTCATTGACTGTAGGAATGATATTAACCATTTAAACTTTTTGTACTGTTTGAAAGCAGAGGGTGAGCTTACATTTTCTATAAATGTATAGACATTATTTGAGCATCTAGTGGCTTCTGGAAGAGAAATGTGTTCCTCTACAGGCTGGTAATCATAACGACAGTATAAATGAGAGTGAGTGCGGCGTTTTGAACTAAATTTCATTCTGCAACACAAATAAAATAAAAAACATTAATAGTAATATATTATCATTTTAATCAAATAGCTCAAGTGTTTCAGATTGATTTAGTGTTTCAGAAAGTCAAATTTAAACTCAAATAGCCAAGCTAGAGAAATTCTCCAAGTCAGCTATGTTTTCATTTCAGCAACTCTGGCCATAATTTGAAATCCACTTTGAATTCTCAATTTAGTAAATAACTCTGAATGTGTACAAGACAGACTTACAGCATATACAGGGCATATTTATTTAACCTGTCACAAATTGCCCAGAAGCTGGGCAGAAAGAGGTGTGTGTTGTGCACACAGACCTCCTTCTTTGCTTTCTACCTTCATGCATCTATTGTTCCAATTGATTTGCGCTGTCTCTTCTCCTAAGTGTGTGCTTGAATACAAAGCCTCAATTATTTTTTAATTTTTATTTTTTTTAGAAAAAGTTAGGCATTATATATAAATAAGAAATAGCATATTGTCTTTAAAACTTTTTGCCCCGTCAATGTTTCTGTAATAATAGAATGAATCATTAAACTAAATAAATATAATACTAATTTTTTTTTTTTTTTTTTTGCAACGCTGAAAAATAAAATCTATAAACAAAACTATGTTATCCTATATTTTCTTATGTGCTAACTGTGCAATATTATGATATGGATGTATAATCAATATTTTTTAAATAAAAAGTGTTTGGTATTGAATAGATTAAAAATACTTAATGTAAGGTAAAGTAAAATCGACATTCAGTTTCATGAGATATATGTGTGTACTTATTTAGTTATATTTCTTCATCAGCACTAACATAAATAACCAATTAAATACATAATTACTATTGCAGCTGTTTCCATACGCATCCAATAATCATTCCTTGAGATAAATAAATATAGCATTGTACTACATTTGCACTGTTTGGGTATCATTATTAAGAGAATAGAGTACATTTCATAAGGGCCTATTAATAAAAAGCTTGAATGATATTATCTTGCTAACATATGTTGCAAAAATACCATTAACAAATGTGAGCTTATCATGCAAAGATGCAGCTGAACATTTCTGGAATTCATTTAATTGATTGATGAAATTAATTCTGAATAGACTCGCTGACAGGACACTTGTATTATAAGGCTTATTTGAGATATATGAGAGACAGATGAACCTTAATATAAGGCTTCACTTTTACAGGCTCTTTTGTCAGCATCCAGGTTGTTGTGGAGAGCCCCGGCATATAATAGTATATGTCTATTAATGAATATATTGAAGAATTGGGGGAGAGGCTATATTTTCACAATATGAACAAATGACTCCCAGTTTTCCTTAATTACCCTAACATCCTTGCATTAGAAATATAGGAATTGTGTCATTTCTATTATTAGGTTTATGATCAATCCCTTTGCTTTCACTATGAAATCTGGCATCATATAAAGAAACTTTTTTTTAACCCAACAGGCCAAAATTATTCTCTATATTTACTTATATAGGTCCACTCTTCTCAAGACACATATACAAATATCACTTAAAGGAAAACTATAGGGTCAGGAACACAAACATATTCCTAAACCTACAGTGTTAAAAACACTATATAACCCCTCTGCCCCCTTTATTCCACAAAACATAGTAAAATCTTACCTTTACTCCAGTCTGCTGGTGCTTGCTCTGCCCCTGATCTGCCTCCTTGGATGACATAATCAGACACGATGATCTCAGCCAATCACAATGCTTTCCCTTAGGAAAGCATTGGATTGGCTAAGATTGCCAATTCTGCTGATCTCAGTCAGAGAAGCAGGCAGGGTGGGGAAAGGGGTGGGGGGTGGAGAACCAAATGTTGCCTGGCCAATCAGCATCTACTCATAGAGATACATTGAATCAAGGAAAGTTCAGTGTCTCCATGCAGAGGATGAAGACACTGAATGGTGTGCAGCACTGACCCAGGAAGCACCTCTAGTAAACATCTGAGGAGTGGACTCTGTAGGTATCACAAGGCTGTAATGTAAAAACTGCATTTTCTCTGAAAATACAGTGTTTAATGCAAAAAACCTGCAGGGACTGACTATACTCACCAGAACCAGTACATTAAGCTGTAGTTGTTCTGGTGACTATAGGGTACCTTTAACAGTACTCAGGATCAGCACAATGCTAGTATAGATATTATTGCAGCTGCATACATTCGTGCCTAGATGTCCTCTCTTCTGGAAGGCTAAACTAATAATGTTTCTTCCACTAATTAATACTCTCACAATATATAGCTGACATTTCTCTGCCTTGTTACAAATGCAAAGCATCATCATGATGTATAACATGATTGCTGGCTCTCATTTATAGTGACATACAACTTAGGGATCGATTAAATATTTTTTAAATAATTAAACGTTTTAATTTGCAAAGTATGTTATAATTATAATATTTTTATAATGTTTCATATAGTAATATAGTTGTTTAAACATGATGTATATTTTGATATTTTTTAATTTGAAAAAATCATTTTAAACGTATAACAAAAAATATTAAATAATTTGAAATGCTTATTAAATATATTAAATAAGTTGGCTTTTTTTTTTTTTGAATTCTTTATTTTTGTGTGCAAAGTGGTAACAACATCGTGAACTTAGCCACAACAGCTTTCTGTTCACGGACATTACATGCAGTCAAAACAAACTTTTTTATTCTTGCACTTTTTATAATAAAACAAATTCTTCAAAAAAAGGAGAAACATATCTGTGTTATAAAGAGTTTAGGCCCTGTGAGGGATTAAGATTCTTGTAGCCTAGTGATTGAACGGTTTGCCCTATAGAGCTTCCACCCATATTCATATCCTATGTGTTTCACTCTGTGTCGGCGGGAGGAGGGGGGGGGGGAATATGTCAGGGTGTCACTCAACAATTCGGCTGTATCGTGCCTCTTCGTGTTGTGTGTACGTGCCAGCGTCTTCGTGCGAGTGTTTAGGGAACCTGCAGTTTAGTTGAGTGTGTGCTCTCTAGCGTGGTTGGCTGTGTCATAAACGGTGGCCATCTGCGTGAGAGCGAGGCCCCCTTGTTTTGCCCTCGAGTGTCAAAAGAAATAGGCTGTACCTACAATAACTGAGATGAATAAAACCAAAACAAAAGTAAAACCAATATGTAAGATTATGATAGCGTTATAGGCTAGTGTCCAGAGAGAATTAGTGAGTTAGATTATTAGGAGTCTCTGACTATACGGACCATTGCTTCTGCGCGGTTGGTGGAACAGGGTGGTGAGGGTGAACCCTCCTGTAGTGGCTGGTCTCCGTTTTTCAGGTGGGCGATCCGCCAGGAGAGAATCTAGGGGAGTCCCGTGGGACAAATTCTCGGATGCCGGCCGGGTTCAGCTGGGACAGGCTTCTGCTGTTTTCTGGTGCCTTTGACAAGATGCCGATGGTTTGCAGGTGGGTTTCCAGCTCCTGTCGGTTCTGTGCCTTGTAGTGGGTCTCGTTATGGGTGAACTGAACAGCCCGTGGTGTGCCCCATCTGTATGGGATGTCTCTGGTACGGAGGTGGTGCAAAAGGGGCTGCAATGTTTTCCGCCAGTTGATCGTGTTTCTGGTTAAGTCTGGAAACACCGTGAGTGACGACCCTTCAAACATTAGGGGAGTTTTGCCCCGCAGTGCCGTGAGGAGATCGGTCTTGTCGGCAAGCGTTTGGAACCGTAAAATGAGATCCGCTGTCGCCACCTTCGGTGCTCGAGGTGATTTCGGCAGCCGGAACATGCCATCCAGTTTAACAGTTTTCACTCGTTTCGGTGGGAACAGGACTTCCAGGAGGCGCCTGACATAGTGGGGTAAGTCCGTAGGAGCTACCATCTCCGGTATCCCCCTTACTTTGAGGTTATAACGTCCCCTTTGATCCTCCATGGCGTCTAGGCGATCAGTGGTCGCTGTTTGCCCGTTGATCAGGTCAGTTAATTTCTGTTCGACGTTTTGAAGCCTCTCCCCATGGGTGCTAGTGCAGGCCTCCAACTTCGTAATATTTATTGTGGCTCCTTCTATGGCCTTACGGTAGCCCGCCATGTCTGCTGCCAAGTCTCTGCGGAGTTCCGCCAACATAACCTTGATCTGGTCAGCCGTGACCGGGTCTCCGGTTGGTAGGCTCTTGGTTTTGCCCTCCGAAGGGTGTCTGTATGCGGCCCCCTCTGGGACTTCTGTGGTGAAATCCTCCGATGAGTACGAGGACATATCATCAGGCAGCGCCCTTTTGGACCATGCGGCCTGTTGCGTAGCCCGGAGCATTTCTCCGATATCCCTCCCGTGCGGGCTTTTGTCGCCTTTCGCCTTTTTAGATTTTCTGCCCATGGTCTGTATGCTTACTCCGGAGTTGATTGTGGGTGATTTCTAGCCCGGTTTCCACCATATATTGCGGCTTTGTGATAGTCAGAGACGGAGCTCCGAAAAACGCGACCTCTCTGCTGCACGGTTAGCTCCACCCCCACTAAGTTGGCTTTTTAAAAAATTTATTGATAAATGTCCTACTTAGAATCATTCTTATGAAAAATTCAGAACACCTTGTAATTTTTTAAATCGCCTTGAATCTTTTAAAAATGCATATAAGTTAAATAAGAACTCTCCTTTTGATCCATTAAATTTTATAACGGACTGCAAAATAGTCTGTTTTTCTACTTTTTAATACATTTTTTCTACATATATTGTTTTGCCTAAAAAGCCATCTTTATATTTTTAATGTCTTTTGGCTAAACCTAGTACCTCAAACTCAAGTCCATCTGCAGCTGCTCAAATCCATTTCTTGGCATTCTTTAGTTTTGATCTGTACTGCAGAGGGAGGAGGGGGGGCAGAGGGGTGGGAGGGCTCATCAGCTTTTCAGTCTCAGGGAAAGGAAATTATTAATAAATCACTGCAGATATTTATATGGTAAATGTGGCGTTTATGCTCAAGGTGAGGTTATTACATGATTTGTGTTCCATGAATTGAGACCTCTGTATGCTGGTCTACACAAGTCCAATGAGGCCCACTTTCTGACCTTGTGATCTTCGCCCATTATGGTCACATCACATTGACATTTGCTTTCAGACAACAAAGACTTATATGTTTAAAGCACATGCAGTATAAAAGGTGGCAAAGGACACAGGGCCTGCATTGCTGAACACTTTGTAGAATAATGCTCATTTGAAATGTGCAGTGAAAAATTTACAAATGCTATTGTGCAATAGAAGAGTCTAATTAATTTATTTCCCCCCTTTTTTAGTGGATATTAGACAATATATATATTTGATACAAAGAAAATTGTGGACTGGTTCCTGATTGACTTGCTTTAGAATTTTATACCATACTCACTATTTGTTTGTCATTTGGTGCAACCTGTTTTTTTGTTTTTCTGTATGCAATATGTTGCAACATGCAACAAACTTGGCCTCTTTTTCTCTAGTTGCAAGATCTGCATTTATGAAATTCTGCAATGGTGCATGGAGTTAGCACCAGAAATTAGAGATGAGCACAGTGAAATATTTTGTTTAATTTCAATTACTGTATATACTCGAGTATAAGTCGACCCGAATATAAGCCGAGGCCCCTAATTTTAGCACAAAAAACTGGGAAAACGTATTGACTCGCGTATAAGCCTAGGGTGGGAAATGCAGCAGCTACTGGAAATTTCTAAATAAAATTAGATCCCAATAAAATTACATTAATCGAATATTTATTTACAGTGTGTGTATATAATGAATGCAGTGGGAGTGTGTTTGCGTAGTGTGTGTATATAATGAATGCAGAGTGTGTGTGTTTGTGTGAATGCAGTGTATGTGTATATAATGAATGCAGTGTGTGTATATAATGCAGAGTGTGTGTGTATGTAATGCAGAGTGTGTGTGTTTATTTAGTGTGTGTATATAATAAATGCAGTGTGTGTGTGTGTTTGTGTAGTGTGTATATAATGAATGCAGAGTGTGTGTGTTTGTGTGAATGCAATGTGTGTGTATATAATGAATGCAGTGTGTGTATATAAAGCAGAGTGTGTGTGTATATAATGCAGAGTGTGTGTTTGTATGAGTGTGTGTGTATATAATGCAGAGTGTGTGCATTATATACACACACACTCTGCATTATATACACATACACACTCTGCATTATATACACACACACACACACTCTGCATTATATACACACACACTCTGTGTGTATATAATGCAGAGTGTGTGTGTGTATATAATGCAGTGTGTGTTTGTGTGAATGCAGAGTGTGTGTGTGTGTGTAGTGTGTGTAGTGTGTGTGTGTAAACTGGGTGGGGGAGGACGTTTTTATTATTTTAATTTTTTTATATTATTATTTTTTTTATTTTATAATTTTTTTTTAATATTGTTCTTTAAAGTATTTTAATATTTATTTCATTATTTATTTTTTGTCCCCCTTCCTGCTTGTTGCCTTAGCCAGGGAGGGGGCTGTAACATTCTCTGGTGGTCCAGTGGATGGGCTGTGCAGGGGGGGGGGCGCAGCAAGCTGTTACTTACCTTTGTAGCAGCTCCGGTCAGCTCCCTGTCAGCTCCGTGCAGCACTCCAGTTCAGCTCACAGTGTAAGTCTCGCGGTCTGCGTGCCGTGCGGAGCGCGGAGCCACGATAACCCGTGTCAACACTCTGACGGCCGTGGGTGTCATGAGACTTACACTGTGAGCTGAACTGGGGAGCTGCACGGAGCTGACAGGGAGCTGACCAGAGCTGCTACAAAGGTAAGTAAGAGCTGGCGGCCAGCCCCCAACAGGACTGCCGGGCTTGTAATGAGCCCCGCGATACTGGTCTGTATTATGGCAATGTAAGTTGCCATAATACAGACCTTGACTCGAGTATAAGCTGAGTGGGGCTTTTTCAGCACAAAAAAATGTTTTGAAAAACTCGGCTTATACTCGAGTATATACGGTAGTTCATTTTCTAGTTTGTTTCAACTGAATAGGGATAAACAGCTGAAAAATCAAAATGAAAACCCATCCACAAATTCTTCATTTTGCTGTTTCAGTTGTCTACTTGATAACTCCATAATTTGCTATCCTTACATGGAATTGACATATTCAAGGATACCAAATCAAGGAACTATGTCTACTAAACTACTAAAATATCAAAATTAAGGGCTATTTTCTTAGATTTGCTGTTTCAGCAGCTTGATACTAGATAACTCTCTAATTTGCTATTCTTGAAATCAAAATGAATATATCCAAAATAAATCAATTTGCTTTGGATCAATTTTTTTTTCAGTTTAAATGGATCTGGAAATGTGGACATTTCCAAATTGATGAATCAGTCGAATTTGGGAGAATTAAATTAGGATACTTATATTTCATCCACCAGAGGCTCCCCTTATTGATTGGAGCCAAACGGAGCCTCAGACTTGCTCGTTATAGGGGATTGATGTGGGCTAAATTATCCCAAACTAAGGATCACCTCTTAAGTACCTAACATACAATTATATCCCATTTGAATTTTTCTGCACCTGAGTTATCCTGTTATATATGTCTTCTGTATCATATATAGTCAGAACTTTATAAGCTTTGATCATTTTGAAACTCTCCAGAGTTCATACAGGTGGCTTTGATGGCTTTTGTAATGACTTGTTTTCTTTCCTTATACTGTATTACACTGTTGTAGTAACTAACAAAACAGCAAATAAAGATTGATGATTATATCTCAACATTTTGCACAAAACTATGTATTTTTGTGATATAAACTAAAGTGAAAATTCAAAGTGAATTCAAAGCGTCACTTCAGACGGGAGACTTAGCCTAACTTTAATAAATGATGACAGGTTCACATTAATACCTATGCAGGATTAATTAAATCTTTGTTACTTTATAACCTATAGTTCAGATGCAGCTCACACTGTTACTTTTGTGATTTGATATATAAGTAATTGAGGGTATGCTGTTTACTGGCTTATTTAAAAGGGGCCTTAAACTATTTTTTATATTACTGACTGACAGAGCATGAAAAATTTAAACAAAAATCTTTATTTACACAAAATCCAAAAATATGTCATAATCTGTATAAATCTTTCTAGAAGTGTTAATTTATATGTCTACGTTTAAATGGATACAGTAGGCACCAAAACCTACTTAATCTATATAACGTGTACTGTGTGGAGAGCCCATGTCATTGTAGCCTTTCAATGTAAAACATTTCTGTTTAGTAGATTTTTACATTGCTGTCTTCCTGACAGCCACTAGAGGCGCTGTGAGGAGTAATTCAAACTTGGTTCTCATACGTTGCCTTCTCTGAATGCTTCTGATGGAGAGCATTCAATTGGATAAGCATGTAAAAGCTGTTTCATTTTCAATCAGATGTTAACTTATTTTAGAAGATTATCTTATGCTATGTAAATTGAACTTGAATCATACAAAGGGGAATCCTAAAGGCTAGAAGACTATTAATAGAGCAGGAGGTAAGAAATTCTAAATTAAACAGAATATGCAATAAAGGAAGTTCATACATTAGATCTCTCTTTACAGGAGTTATTTATGAAGTCTGTGCCAGCCACATGCATTGAGGTGTGACTAGAGCTGTATAAACACAGTAATTTAACTTTAAATGGCAGACCATTTAGGAGTTTTGATACCTATAGTGTCTCTTCCAAACCTTTTTTTTTTCCAGTTTTTTCTTTTCTTTTTAATGTATTCAATTTAGGAAGGCCCTCTAATTTAAACAGTGAGAACACAACAGCATTAGGTATACGTTTGTATTTCTAATGCTATAGTGTTACTTTAACAAAAATATGAAACATTCATTAATATAATACAAGTATACCAAGCATTGCTTTCTATTAGCAGTATACCAACCTGCACCTTTTACACACATGAGCATAACTATAAAATCCATCATTCTTGTCTAGAGAGGGTAGGGAAAGGACACTATCTGGAATATATCAGCAATAAAAATTACATTGAAGAGGTAAACGAGCAACTACTGAGGGCAGGATTAAAAGTTCATCCAAATCACAATGTTCAAAAGTCTGGTTTTCTTATCCTCCTAAATGTGGATTATATTTCTGCTGCTGTTTAGTATATCCCTAGAATAAAGTCTTCTATGTTTGTTTTTAATATTTACACATGCACATTTGTGTGTGTATGTATATATATATATATATATACACATACAATTTCAGCTTCTGTCATTTAAACGGTGACACTATGGAGGGCAACTTCCATTCATCCCAGACAGACCTGAATATGTATGTCCTTGTACTGCCCGAGATTGCGGCCCAAAGACTGCACGGAGAGGATTCCCATGCATTATGGGCATGAATTTCACAGATGACATTTTCATCTGCACATTATGCTATTGCAAAACATAATCTGCTTGTTGAAATAAAGTGCAGCTCATTATATATATATCCACAAATCCACAAATATACATGTATATAATTTCTACTATTATTATTATAACATATATTATATGTTTTTAGAATTTTACCTGGAAGAAAAAAGTCCTAAAAAATCCTACTCGTTCTGTTTTGTATTATCTGCCAGATGCTCTTTTCCAGTATGAATGCAATGAGTTAGTAGAGGATTATCAAGCATAGCCAGACCAGATGATTCTTTACTTTGGACTCTTTTTTTTTTTTTAAATGTGAGTTATACCTGGCGGTAAAGCTGTGTCACGCAGAAAACAAGTAAACTACAAGGACAGCTTTGTATTTGCAACCTGTTATTATTTCATATTAGTAAGAGAAAAATAATACATTGTAAAATATAGATGTTTTTCTTTTTTGCTCTTCATAAACAGGAATTAGTTAGATCACCTAAATTCCAGCAGCAAAAGTTTTTTATTTTTTATTTTTATAAATAGTTTGTTAATTTATACTTTTTCATTTTGTTTTGTTGCAATTGATTTACGTTTTAGTTGGAAGGAGGAGTAAGAGTTGTGTTTCCTGCTTGATGTATCTAGCAGTAGTGATCTGGATTGCTTGGACACTATAGGAGATACTAAGAATTCTCTGCTTATACGTTAAGCTGGGGCATTTTCCATAAATACTTACATTACCAATTTTCCATCATGTGAAATAGGTATTGAGGATCATAGAGGACTAAATTAGTTTCTCTAAAAATGCATTCAGATGGAATTGACATCAGATTAGTATGTTATTTTGTATGGGTGCAGATTGCAAGAAACACATGTCTCCTTGTTACATTTATCATATAATATAAAGTTATCAAATTATTTAAACTATGTGGGAAATGTAGTGTTTCTACAAAAGACAGTGGTGGTACATCTTCCAGTGAGGTCACAGGATATCCCATCCTGCAATAGATATCCCTAGGGTATAACACGATTTATATGAGAAATGTTTGCCATATACAGCCTAAACACATTATGATTTTATCTTTTTAAGAAAATCATTAAAGTAAAACATGCTCAAACTTCAATAAACTAGGGGAATTTTTTTTTTTTTTTTTTTTTTTTTTAAAAAAGGCTCATCTGGCATTCTCTTTATTGCTTATTTTCATTCCAAAGAGTGGCATCCACTGACATCTGTCTTTTTTCATATTTTATATTCAATGGGTATTTGTCACATGACGTTACAGATTATGTTACAATCCATGAAATGTGCATGTAATGCAATGACTTTAACTGTATTATAATAAAAAGTGAGACTTAGGGTGACTCCCATTAAACTAAGTTAGAAGGAATGCTTGTCAACAGCACATTCTGTCCTGCGTTTGTATTTGTGCAATATGACTAAGCCTTTGTAGTTTGGAAAATGGGTGGACATAAAACTGGCAGTTAAATTACATATTAATATTTTTGTATCTGCAAAAGGTGAAGGTTTATTACACCTAAAGCATTCATTGCCTATCTAAAACGATTAAATATAAAAAAAAAATATATATATATATATATATTTTGTATTTCATTTTTATTTTTTATATGTTCCATAAAGTAACAGGGCAGGTATGGGTCTGCAAAGACATCCTACCACAAAATAAATATAAATTGCAGGCACATTCAATGAAGAGATTGAACTATGCACTCATCTATGGTATTTGATAATCTGCCCATAGGTGAAGGTGAGAATTTTATATTCAGACCACAGACCTGCTAAGAACTGGTGTCAGATTAACATTTTCACAATTTTTTGGTCTCTGTGTGAATGTGTTATGCAATTGGATGAGAGTAAACTGCTAAAAATAATACTAGTACTGTATTGAATGGAGAAAAATGTATTTTTGGCTGTCATTCCTGAGCCCAGATGGTCATCAGCTTTTGACTAGTCTGGATCACAGATGTGTGTGACATCGGATACTTAGAAAACTGCTTTAAATGAACTGTTGTATAGTTAGAAATTTGCACATGCCATTGGAAAACAAATGTGTATAGTGATATTATAAAAACGATAATAAAACATGGAAGTCGAACTGGTGGAAGAACATCCATTTGGAAAGCGTTCACCTTATTCCAGTTGGTTACAAATGCTGCCCTTTTGCAATAAATGATATTGCATTTTATTAAGAACAATGATTAAATAATGCTAAAACATTCAGAGTAAAAGTGGAATTCCGCACATCTGAGCTGTGGGTGAGCATGTGGGACTGATCTGGGATCAGAACACAAAAGGTTTTAGGCAGAGGCTTGGCCAGACGATTCTGGCTCATTGGCAAGCAGCAGATGATGAAAGTCAAGCAGGCAGGAAAATAACAAGGAATCCAGAAGCAGACAGCATGCTGCAATGCAGGTCCAAAGGAAACGTACTGTTAATCTATGAGCTCAGTACCAGGTTAGCATAAATGGAATACACAGTAGGCAGAAGTGGACACAGTTACAATGGGTTCCCACAGCACCAAAACCCTGGCTGCTCATTTGAAAGGCTCTGTGCATACAATCATCTAGATGGCCCCAAAAAATGTCATGTTCAAGCAACCGTAGCCACCAATGCCTGTCAAGAAAATAAAGGCAAACAATGTTTCTGCTTGCTTCCTTTGGACACTATGTATGTGAAATACAGACATATGTGCCGAAAATTATGAGAAATTAGTTTTTCCTTTATTAATTATATCAGGAAGTATTACTTTACTGAGAGGGTAGTGGATGCATGGAATAGCCTTCCAGCTAAAGTGGTAGAGGTTAACACAGTGAAGGGGTTTAAGCATGCATGAGATAGGCATAAGGCTATCCAAGACTTAAGATAAGGTAAGGGACTAATAAATGTATTTAGAAAAATGGGCAGACTAGATGGGCCGAATGGTTCTTTTCTGCCGTGATGTCACATTCTATGTCAGGGATAGGCACCTTTGGCACTCCAGATGTTGTGGACTATATCCCCCCATAATGCTTTTACATCCATAATGTTGGCAAAGCATCATGGGGGGTGTAGTCCAAAACATCTGAAGTGCCGAAGGTTGCCTATGCCTCTTCTATTCAAAGAACTCACAGGCCAAAATACTTCCATCTTATATTCTGGTTAATATAGCTGGCATTAGAATATTTGTAAGTCTTTAATTCTGATTGTGTGTATGTATTTATTCCACCAGAGTTAGTTTATATATATATGTCAGGTGTCAACTCGAAATATAAATATATATTCTAATTTATTGTTTCAGATTATTTTGAACTCAATGCATAAATACCAACCAAGGCTCCATATTGTCAAAGCAGATGAAAACAACGCATTTGGTTCGAAAAACACAGCTTTTTGTACACATGTGTTTTCTGAGACAGCCTTTATATCAGTGACCTCATACCAAAATCACAAGGTGAGTGTTACTGGGCATGGATATAGATTTTTGAACAATGTACTACTGTTTATAAAATTAATATAATTCTTGTGAAAATTCTGTGATCATATTTCAAAGGGTCACTCTACATGCCATAGTAACTGGTACTGATTGTAGTTTATGGTGCCTAGAGCTCAGTCACTATGCCCCTGCACATGGCTCCTCAGTCACTATATCCCTGCACATGGCTCCTCAGTCACTATATCCCTGCACATGGCTCCTCAGTCACTATATCCCTGCACATGGCTCCTCAGTCACTATATCCCTGCACATGGCTCATGTGTCACTGTATCCCTGCTGTATCCCTGCTGTATCCCTGCTGTATCCCTGCACATGGCTCCTCGGTCACTGTCTCTCTGCACATGAAGCTTGTCAGTCACTGCATCCCTGCACTGCACATGACTCCTCAGTCACTGTATGCCCAGGGGCGGACTGACCGGTCGGGCACTTCGGACATGGTCCGAGGGCCCGTCCGGGAGGGGGGCCCGGCCGCCCCTTTAAATGCTGTAGCCGCCTGAGCGCTCTCTTAAGAGCGCTCAGGCGGCTGCAGCTTCTCCCCTCCTCTGTAGCGTGGCCGAGCTGCTGTGCGGTCCGGTGCCCGGCCGGAGTGATAGGAAGGTGCTCAGTGTGCACCTTCCTGTCAGTCCGGCCGGGTACAGGAAACAGAAACTCCTGTTCCGCGCGGAACAGGAGTTTCTGTTTCCTGTACCCGGCCGGACTGACAGGAAGGTGCACACTGAGTGTGCACCTTCCTATCACTCCGGCCGGGCACCGGACCGCACAGCAGCTCGGCCACGCTACAGAGGAGGGGTGGGTAAGAACAGAGAGGGAGGGGGTGGGAGGAAATTAACAGAGAGGGAGGGGGTGTGTGTGTGGGGGGGAAATTAACAGAGAGGGAGGGGAAAATTTACAGAGAGGGGGGGAATTAACAGAGAGGGAAGGGGGTGGGGGGGTTGGAAATTAACAGGGAGGGGGTGGTGGGGGGAAATTAACAGGGAGGGGGTGGTGGGGGGAAATTAACAGAGAGGGAGGGGGTGGTGGGGGGAAATTAACAGAGAGGGAGGGGGTGGTGGGGGGAAATTAACAGAGAGAGAGGGGGTTGGGGGGAAATTAACAGAGAGGGAGGGGTGGGGGGGAAATTAACAGAGAGGGAGGGGGTGGGGGGAAAATTAACAGAGAGGGAGGGGGTGGGGGGAATTAACAGGGTGGGGGGGAATTAACAGAGAGGGACGGGGTGGGGGGGGGAATGAACAGAGAGGGAGGGGGTGGGGGGGAAATGAACAGAGGGGGTGGGGGTGGGGGGGAAATGAACAGAAAGGGAGGGGGTGGGGGGGAAATGAACAGAGAGGGAGGGGGTGGGGAATGAACAGAGAGGGAGGGGAGGGGGGTAAGAAGAAAGAGGGAGGGGGGTAAGAAGAAAGAGGGAGGGGGGGTAAGAAGAGAGAGGGAGGGGGGTTAAGAAGAGGGGGGTAAGAAGAGAGAGGGAGGGGGGTAAGAAGAGAGAGGGTGAGGGGGAGAAGAGAGAGGGTGAGGGGGGAGAAGAGAAAGGGAGGGGGGAGAAGAGAAAGGGAGGGGGTTAAGAAGAGAAAGGGAGGGGGGTAAGAAGAGAGAGGAAGGGGGGTAAGAAGAGAGGGAGGGGGTAAGAAGAGGGGGGACGGGGGTAAGAAGAGGGGGGAGGGGAGTAAGAAGAGGGGGGAGTATGAAGAGGTGGGAGTAAGAAGA
Organism: Pelobates fuscus; assembly: GCF_036172605.1. Lineage (NCBI taxonomy): Eukaryota > Metazoa > Chordata > Amphibia > Anura > Pelobatidae > Pelobates > Pelobates fuscus. The sequence goes on from NC_086317.1 coordinate 234,723,372, forward strand.
GGGGGAGGGGTTTGTAAGAAGAGGGGGAGAGTAAGAAGGGGGGTAAGAAGAGAGTGAGGGGGGAGGGGGGGAGTAAGAGGAGGGCAATTGCCCCCTCCCCTGTCCGCAGGCACCGTGCGGGCAGCCGGCAGGGGAGGGAGGAAGAGAGGACCCGGGAGCTCAGCCTGCAGCTCCTCTGGGTCCTTCTTGCATGAGCACAGATCGTTGCCGCGGTTACCACGGCAACGTTACGGCTCTTGCGAGAGTAAACTCTAGCCCTGGAGCTACGGGCTAGAGTTCACTCTCAACACTGTGACCACCAGGGATTCCTGGTGGTCGCAGTGGTGAGAGTGAACTCTAGCCCCATAAACACACTGCCCCCACACACCATACACATTCACACACTGCCCACCATACACCCACACACACCATACACATTTACACACATTGCCACACACACACACATACACTGCCCACCCATACACACAGAGCCCCCCATACTAACATTGCCACACACATACACAGCCCCCTCATACACACATTGCCCCACACACCCTACACATTCACACACTACACCCCCTCACACACACTGCACCCCTTACACATTGCACCACTGCTTCTATACCCTACTACAGCCTCATATCCCAGCAGACCCCAGGTAAGTTGTCTAACTGTTCTTACACGGTTTGACTACTTACTCTGTCCGGCCCTCCTGGCACCATAACGACTACACAGTGCAGTAGTGGTTATTGTGCATGGATTATTTCTTTAAATAATCTACAAGTGCCCCAGTAGCCAGCAAGCAAGCCAGCCCACAGGCCGGCCAGCCAGCCCACAGGCCACCAGTTAGGCTTACAGCCAGCAAGCCCGCAGCCTGCCAACCGCAGCCAGCAAGCCACAGCCAGCAAGCCAACAGCCTGCCAGCCGCAGCCAGCAAGCCAACAGCCTGCCAGCCACAGCCAGCAAGCCCACAGCCTGCCGGCAGTAGCCAGCGAGCCCACAGCCTGCCGGCAGTAGCCAGCAAGCCCACAGCCTGCCAGCAAGCCCACAGCCTGCCAGCCGCAGCCAGTAATCCCACAGCCTTCCAGCAAGCCCACAGACTGCCAGCCAGCAACAGTAATTAAGGTAAGAGGAGCTAACTTGGCCTAGGTGTCAGCGAGCTATGTTGTGTTGCTATATTGTGAATAGGAACCAGAGTGTTGGAGAGACCCCCCTCCAGGCCCCATTAGACTCCATTGTAGTCTCTAATGGGACCTGGAGGAAATTCTTTCTAACACACTCTCTAAAGGACACTGAGATAGCCTCTGCTAGAAAGACCCCCCTCCATGGCCCATTAGCCCTCAATTGTAGTCTCTACTGGGGCCTCGAAGGGATTATTGCACTTTTGTTCCTTGTGTCTAAAGATTGTGTAGGGTGTGGCTGGAGGCGGTGCATTGAGGCGGGACATGGGTGGCGCTTGCTGCGGAGTATGGGTGGGGCCTGTAAGGGGGCCCTTGATTTATTTTGCCCGGGGGCCCTGAGGGTTCTCAGTCCGCCCCTGTGTATGCCTGCACAATAAGCTCCTGAATCACTGTATTTATGCATATGAAGCTCCTCAGTCACTGTATCCTTGCACATGGAGCTCCTCAGTCACTGTATCCCTGCACATCCCGGTATCCCTGCACATGGAGCTCCTCAGTCACTGTATCCCTGAGCATCCCTTTATCCCACCACATGGAGCCCATCTGTCATGGAGGCTAATAACTGGATTGACCTGTAAAAGCCACAATGGCTTCCCCAGAAGACTGCCCCCTGATGTGAACTGCAGATCATTAATCTTTAATTCCTCCTTGCTGTCTCAGATCTATCCAACTTGTATGTACTGTGTGCAATGTGACTGCTGGGAGAGTGCACCCTTTCTGGCTCCAGAGAGAACCTGAACCACACATGCTTGTCAGCTGCAGGGAGAACATTGTATACCAGGGGCATTTCTAGATGGCAAAAAAGGTCCAGAACTTTAGCCCAAGAGAGCTGTCATTGGCTCTCCCCCCACAAATCCACCCTTTACCATGTCCTACATCCAACACAGTACAGAACTACCAGGGTTATGATGGTCACTATTGAAATCAAGCCCCGGAGTTCTGCCTGTCAAGGGGGGGACTGGGAAAGGATAAGTCCTCCAAAGCGGGACGATTATTTATTTAATGCAAATTCATCAATATACTAAATAATAAATTAATGCAGGGAGCTCCTTCATGGTTCTGTAGAGACAATGACAGGAGTGAGGTAAAAAACTTTTTTTTAAACACAAACAACCTTCACACATAAACACACTCAGTCAACACCACACAAATTCACACTCAGACAACCACACACATACAATCACATTAAGCCAGCTCTCCACACAGGCACACTGTGGCTAACTCTACACTCAATCAGACTCAGCCAACTCCAAATCTAGTCACATTCACGCAATCACACTCGCTCAACTCCACATGCAATAACACTCAGTCAACTCCACACACAATCACATCAGACAACACCACACACCACACATAATTCCTGAGCCAAACTCCCACTCTGTTACACTAAGCCAACTCCACACAATAACATGCTCAGACATCACTATACACACTCACACTAAGCCAATCCCACACACAATCACAGTCAGCCAACTCCTCAGACACATATCCCACTAAACAACCACCACAATCACACTCAGTCAAATCCACATCACACTCAGACATCTCAATAAACAATCACACTCCAGCATCTCCATACTCAATCACACTAAAATTTATACTCAGACAGTCTTTACACACCATCACATTCAGCCAACCCTACACTCACAATCAGCCACCACAAAAAAAATCCCAAATTGGTGTATTCCTTAGGGGGGAGTGGAGACGAGGGTCCTTGTTTTATTTGCCCACTAGGCCTAGTTATCTAGCTATATATAAGGATAATATGAGATCTACTCTTTATGTCTGCTTTTATATTATTTTACAGAGAAGTACAAGATGAAATAAATTTATATATATATATATTATGTAGATGACAACATGGTAACAAAGTGAGAAATATAGAGAGTGTATGGCTACATATTGACCTGGATAACACTACAAATAATCGCTAGACATTATCCAACGTTTAACATTAAAATGACAGAAATTGCAGAAATCAATGTATGACAAAGGAGAGAAGAGTTAGAGGAAAGGCAGGAGAATAAGGTGGTCAATAATTCACAGATCCCAAATTTTGTGAAAGTGAGACAAGGTGTCATGAAGATGAGCTGTAAGCTTCTTCAAATTGTTAACTTGCCATATGTTATTACCATGAGTAATTACCAGCATTCTATGCAATTTTGTGAGCAAGTTTTAAATGCAGACAATCCAGTGACGTCGCTTTCAATAGTGCCAAAAAAGAGTCAGGCTAGTTTTTAACAGCGAGTTAAATGTTGACGGCTAAACAATGTTCTCTTGAGTGACACAATTTCACTGCACTGCTACAACAGATGGATAAATGACCCAGTTAGTCCATAGCCCCTGGAGCAGGTATCCTCATATTTTCAGGCACTTGGAAATAGGGTGAAATTTTTTACTTATTCTATATTGGTTTAATTACTATGATTTAGGGTTACTCGGTATAAAATGGAATCTATTATGATTGGCTTAACCATTAATTTAAACATTTAATTGTGGCCATCAATCTCATACATTGCTTTTTCAAAAGTTAGTTATTACCATTAAAGTCAAAACTACAAATCTGAAATATCACTCTGGGGACAGAAATTAATTAGCTACGGAATCTGTTGGCGCTACGGAATCTGTTGGCGATATATAAATGGCAATAATAATAATAATTAGCTCTCTTGGTGTTTTATAACTAAATGTTTCCGTTATGCTTTGTAATGATGCTTTCTAGTTCCACACCAGCTAGTGAACTGTCGGCCATTTCTGCCACAGTCATACAATCAGGTATTTTTTCTTCAAATAACACTCAAGGCATCAGGACAGCAACACTTCAGTTTAAAACTCAATAGTATAATGCCCACTGAAGTACAATAGCATACATTACATTGGAGACCAGGGAAGATATGGTTAATAGTTCTAAAAACCAGCCATTTCAAGACTATCTATCTATATAAACATCCATCCATTTATCGATCTATCAATGGCAAATGGTTGACGAGGCAAATAAAGGGCCTAGCCCAAATTTTGAATATGATTACCAATAAAGTCAAGCCCCAACAGAGGGCTTAACTCCACTATTTGCCTACAGTGTCTGTCCGTCTGTCTGTCCGTCCGTCTATCTATCCGTCTGTCTGTCTGTCTGTCTATCTATCTATCTGTCTGTCTATGTATCCGTCTGTCTATCTATCCGTCTATCTATCTATCCGTCTATCTATCTATCCGTCTGTCTATCTATCTATCTATCTATCTATCTATCTATCTATCTATCTATCTATCTGTAAAGCACATAAGCAAAGCAAGGCCTGTTTCAAATGGAACAGTGTATTGCATTTAGAGTAGACATCATGCTTTCTGTTAGTAGGAAATTGAAGTTCTACTAGTCATAAAGTTGGTAAAAAAATATAATATATGTTACAGTTGATCAGGATATAGGACAATGGAACATTATTATCTTCCATGAAAGTGTCTTGCAAAGCTTTTAGCAATTTTACTTCTGTGTTTTATAGATAACCCAGCTCAAAATTGAAAACAACCCTTTTGCCAAAGGCTTTAGAGGAAGTGATGACAGCGATCTCCGCGTGGCTCGTCTACAGAGGTATTGGATTTTTTAATGATTCTTTTTCCTCAACAGCATATGAGCGTTTGATTTAAAAACTTGATATGTGATAACAGCTTAATATAGGAAAGGATTCTTCAAGCACACTATTTTTTTCCGATAAGCTCTGACTGCACTAAATCTACTCAACAAAGCAAGAAAAGGCAGCATTCGACTTACCGGGGAAACTAAAACCTTAACTTCTTTTCCTTCTTTTTTTTTTTTTTTTAGCAATTTCATGAATTTTACACAACAAAGTTTACCTGTCTGTGTTAGAGTTATTCACTAAACCCTGAATAGTAGCAAATTAAAATCAAAATAAAAAAAGGAAGCAAAGGAGTACATCTGGTGCTCTGCTTCAGTCCTCCTGTCCTACATCTTTTTCCCTCACATCTTATTAGCATCCTGTCTCCTTTTCTTGCTCAGTCTCCCGGTAATATATTCAATCTATCCTTCGCCTCCACTCAGCTCTACCTCACAGGTTTGGTTCGAATCCAACTTCTGGTTCACCCTTTACATGCAGTCATCAACCAAATTCTGTTGCTTCTATCTCAAAAGTATAGCTCATATCTGCCCCTACCTAACACTGGATGCTGTTATAGTGCTTGTATATGCCACTATCATCTCCCGCCTTGACTACTGCAATCCACTTCATATTGGTCTTACACATTCAGAGCTCTCCATGCTAAAGTCTCTAATTAATGCTGCAGCCAGGCTCATCTTCTTGCCCTCTTGCACCCCCATGCATCCCCACCTCTGCCAGTCCTTACATTGACTTCAAATAAGATAAAGGGCTCAATTTAAAATTCTGGTTCTCACTTACAAATCTCTGTATCCTCACAAAAGCATATACAAAAGGAAGGAAATAAAACATGCTGCAAATAAAGCGAAATCCACATAAAAACATAAAGTGTTAACAATAAAAAAATCACATAAATACAATATGTACATTACTGTAGGCAGATAGAGATTCACATACAGGGATTAATATAGAAGTGAGATATCCCATTCCACATTAAGTCCAAGAGATCCTAGTCCATAAATAAAAAATTCTAAACATCTCCCCCTTGGACAAGATGTGTGACAGACCACCACCTCTAATGGGAATCTGCACCCTGTCAATCTGCACCGTGAATTTCTACAAATTGTCTACTAACAGTGGTTCTGGTACTCTCAGTAGCATTAAGATATTCTCTAATTATCTGTTTTAATCTCCTCTTGTCATCTCCATATAGTAAAGGTAAATTATTTTTATTAATGGATCTAATATCACAAAACTGGAACTTTTCCTATCCATTGGAATGATTTCTCTACAAGACTCTACTCCTTAGATTCCTAGCTTTGGATCAAAATGTTTCAATAGAGGAACAATTATGTTTAATTCTCAGAAATTGGCCCAAGGGAATCACCTTCACCAAATGGAACGGAAGATTGCCGTGGGCATCCAGCATTAACATCTGTAAGCTTCCTATAGACATTTATATGAAAAATGCCACTTGTATCAAAACTTAAAGGGACATACACACTTTGAGAATCCTGTTCAAGAGTGAACCAGAGATTCAAATCATTATCAATAACACAATTGAAAAACAACAGCAAAGTCTCATATCAAACGATGATCAGGTTATCAATGAACCTCTTGTATAGGTTGGCATATGAGGTAGCAAATTTTGCCCCCTCAATGTCCCATGTATCTGGAGATAATGAACCCCATCAAAGAGAAAGAAGTTTGCTCCAAAAGATGCTGTACCGTGTATGCCAAAATGAAATTATTTTACTCAATACAATTGCCACTTTATAGATCTAAATTATAACGTACAGCAATGAAGCCCTTATCATGTGGTATGGATGAATATAATAAAATAATATTAAGGGTTGCTAACCCATGGATCTGATGACATCTAGTCAGGGCCGGCGAGTCAATAAGGCGGCACAGGTGGCGCAAGATACCAGTGACCCGGCAGGAGGGAATCGCACAGTCACTCAGTGTAGCATGGTTGACCGGAGCTTCTGATTCCTGTACCCGGCGGTACAGGAGCTTTTGATAACTGTACATTTCCTGTCAGTCCAGCCGGGAACAGGAAATTGAAGCTCCTGTTCCGCTGTGTGCTCTGCTCGGCCATGCTACAAAAGAGGTAATGTGGCAAACTAGGGAAAGGAGGGGGAGAAACACTAAGGGGGTGGGGGTCACTAAGGGACAGGGAGGGGAGGTGGCCCCAAAGGACAGGGAGGGGAGAGGTACTCTGAGGAACAGGAAGGGGAGGGAACCACTAAAGGACAGGGAAGGGAGGGGAGAGGAACACTAAATGGCAGGGAGGTGAGAAGAGCACTAAGGGACAGGGAGGGGAGAGAAACACTAAGGGAAAGGGAGGGAAGAGGACCACTTGTCAGGATCGGGACAGGGATCCAACACGCAGAGTACAAACAGGTACAGGATACGTATACCGGACCTTAGAATGGCCGGACTAACGTACGGAGAGTATAGAGAATGGTCAGAGACAAGCCGAGGTCGAGGGAACGAGAGGACAGGTAAGCGAGGAACAAGCCGAGTCAAGGATAACAGAGGAAAACAGAGTAAGTCAAACAAGCCGGGTCGGAACCAAAGGGATAACAGAAAATACCAGAGCACTGTGTGACTAGACAGGCTAGAACCACGACAGGGCAATGAGCAAATGGGAGAAGCAAGTTTAAATACCCTGGCTCGGAGGGAGAGACACGCCTCCGACGAGATCTGATTAGTCTCTACAGGATTGAGTGACAGGTCGTTCCGGGCTGGCGTCATGACGTCGGTTACCGGACGTCCTGCTACAAAAGGAAGTGACTCCCTCGCGGCCGGCGTTTACGTGACCGGGTGGACCGCGAGGAACAGAGGAAACAGGCCGTCCGGACGGATAGACGTCTAAGTCTCTACCTCTCTCGGAGGTAGAGACTTCAGGTACCCTGACAGTACCCCCCCTCTCAGATACGCCCACCGGGCGGAAGGAACCAGGACGAGATGGGAAGCGGGAGTGAAATGCCCTGCGGAGACGAGGAGCATGAACATCCTCTTGAGGTACCCAACTCCTCTCCTCAGGACCATATCCCTTCCAATCGACCAGATATTGTACTCTCCCCCGGGAGATTCGAGAATCGATAATAGAGTTAACCTCATACTCCTCCTGGCCCTCCACCTGAACAGAGCGAGGAGAGGACGTTGTGGAGGAAAATCTGTTGCAGACTAGTGGTTTCAGCAATGAAACATGAAATGAGTTAGGGATGCGTAAGGCAGCGGGAAGAGCTAGACGATACGCGACTGGGTTAATCCGAGTCAGCACCCTGTAAGGTCCAATATAACGAGGAGCGAACTTCATGGAAGGTACTTTTAAACGGATGTTTCTTGTACTCAACCAAACTCTATCACCTGGAACAAACACCGGAGCCGCCCTTCTACGTTTATCGGCGTGTTTCTTAACCAGCATAGAATTGTGCAGAAGAATTTGTCGAGTCTGATCCCACAACTTCCTCAAATTGGCAACATGAACATCAACCGACGGTATCCCTTGGGAAGGGGAGGCCGAGGGAAGAATAGATGGATGAAAGCCATAATTCATGAAGAATGAGTAGAATCACAAACGAGATTGTTGTGTGCAAACTCCGCCCAAGGAATCAAACCAACCCAATCGTCCTGGTGTTCAGAAACAAAACAACGTAAATATTGTTCAATTTTTTGGTTGGTGCGTTCAGCAGCTCCGTTAGACTGAGGATGATAGGCAGAAGAGAAATTCAATTTGATACCCAGTTGAGAGCAGAAGGACCTCCAAAAACGGGAAACAAATTGGGAACCTCTGTCAGATACAATTTGGGAGGGTATCCCATGTAAACGAAAAATCTCCCTTGCGAATATCTCTGCCAATTCGGGTGAAGACGGGAGTTTAGGCAGAGGCACGAAGTGAGCCATCTTGGTGAATCTGTCCACCACGGTGAGGATGACAGTCTGTTTTTTAGAGATAGGCAAATCGACAATGAAGTCCATAGCTAAACAGGACCATGGTTTCTCTGGAACCTCTAAGGGATGCAGAAATCCACATGGAAGCGTATGAGGTTGCTTGGTCTTAGTACAGACCTCACAAGTAGCGATGAAATCTTTAATATCCTTACGCAAAGTAGGCCATCAGAAATCCTTGGAGATTAAAGCATACGTCTTGCGAATGCCCGGATGCCCAGCTACCTTGCTGTTGTGGAAACACCGTAACACCTCCAGTTGGAGAGCAGGAGGAACGAAGTGTCTATCCCCAGGGGTCTGTTTAGGAGCTAGATGTTGTAACTTCATGATCTCGGTAAGCAACGGAGAATGAATCCTGAGATTCGTGTTAGCGATGATATTACATTTAGGAACTATCGAGGAAAGAACTGGCTCAACTATAGTGGACGGTTCATACTGGCGAGATAAAGCATCGGCTTTGGAGTTCTTAGAACCAGGTCTATAAGTAAGCACATAGTTGAAGTGAGTCAGGAATAGGGACCAACGAGCTTGCCTGGAGGATAGGCGTTTAGCCTCCCCAATATAGGACAAGTTCTTGTGGTCCGTTAAAATAGTAACAGGATGTAATAATAAATGCCTCCACTCCTTAAGAGCCATAATGACCGCTAACAGTTCCCTGTCACCGATGTCATATCTGCTTTCAGGACCAGATAGTTTCTTAGAGAAAAACCCACAGGGGTGTAACGGTTTGTCCACCCCTAACCTTTGTGACAGAACCGCCCCTACTCCCGTCTCAGAGGCATCGACCTCGAGTAGGAACGACAGAGTCGTATCAGGATGAACCAAAATTGGGGCAGAAGCAAAAAGTTCCTTGAGCGTCTTGAAAGCAACAAGAGCCTCAGTAGACCAGGTCTTAGTATTAGCCCCTTGTTTGGTCATATTGGTAATAGGCGCAATAATAGAAGAGTATCCCTTAATAAAGCGCCTATAATAATTAGAGAAACCAATAAACCTCTGGATAGCTTTGAGTCCCATAGGCAATGGCCAATCCAAAATAGATTGGAGTTTGTCAGGATCCATCTTAAAGCCTTCCCCAGAAATCACGTACCCAAGAAAGTCTATCTGAGACTGGTCAAAACTGCATTTCTCCAATTTACAGTATAGGCCATGTTGCAGAAGTTTGAGCAATACCTTTCTGACTTGTCTGTGGTGGGTCTCAATCTCCCTAGAGTGTATAAGTATGTCATCCAGGTATACAATGACACAATCATGTTGAAACTCCCTAAGAACTTCATTAATCAAATCCTGAAAGACTGCCGGAGCATTACAAAGACCAAATGGCATAACCGTGTATTCATAGTGACCATAACGGGTATTGAACGCTGTCATCCACTCGTGTCCATCCTGGATTCTCACCAAGTTATACGCCCCTCTGAGATCCAACTTGGTGAAAATTTTAGAGCCCTTTAAACAAACAGCTCGGTAATCAAAGGAATGGGATAGGCATTTCTGATGGTTATCTTATTCAAACCCCGGTAATCAATACAAGGTCTCAAAGTACCATCCTTCTTTTTAACGAAAAAAAAACCAGCCCCGGCGGGGGAAGAGGATCTCCTAATGAATCCTTTTTCTAGATTCTCACGAATATATTCCTCTAGAACTGAGTTCTCTTGAGTGGATAGAGGATATACATTGCCCCTCGGAGGCATAGTACCAGGTAAAAGCTTAATTTTACAATCAAATGACCTGTGTGGAGGTAAGGTATCGGCATTCTTCTTGTCGAATACTGCTTTTAAGTCCTGGTAGATAAACGGTATCTGTCCCTCTGTAGACTGAGTGGTACTACCCAGTGTGTTTATTACAGCCAATGGGGAAACCCTGCGTAAACACTTCTCCTGGCAGCCCTGACCCCATGAGAGTATCTCCCCTAACTCCCAATCGATAATAGGGTTATGTCTTTTTAACCATGGGTACCCCAGGACTATGGGGACCGAAGGGGATGAAATGAGCATAAGTGATAAGTTCTCCTCATGCAAGATACCAACAGTTAAGTTAACGGGTATAGTCTCACGGGAGATAACAGGCTCAAGTAAAGGTCTACCATCTATGGCCTCAACGGCCAAGGGTGTATCCCTTAACTGGGATGGGACAGTGTGTTTGGTAGCAAAGGCTTGGTCGATAAAATTCTCAGCAGCTCCGGAATCTATCAAAGCCATAGTCTTTAGTACTCCCTTCTCCCAAGTTAAAGAAACTGGTAGCAGAAGCCTGTGATCTTTATAATTATGAGTAGAGGACAAAATAGAAACACCCAAGGCCTGTCCTCTAGAGAAACTTAGGTGCGAGCGTTTCCCGAACGATTAGGACAATTCAGGCGTAAGTGACCTCTGACACCACAATACATGCATAATCCCTCTCTTCTCCTGTACTGTCTCTCCTCTTCTGAGAGGCGAGTATTGCCTATCTGCATAGGTTCAGGAAACAGTGAGGTAGTGGAATCAGGACTTTGAAATGCGGGAGCTAATTTAAAGGAAGGTCTAAGGTTCCTCTCTCGAGTGTTTTGTCTCTCTCTTAAACGCTCATCAATACGAGAAATTAACGAAATTAAATCCTCCAAATTTTCAGGGAGTTCTCTAGTAGCAACCTCATCAAGGATTACGTCTGATAAACCGTTCAAAAATACATCTATATAAGCCTGCTCATTGCACTTAACTTCTGACGCCAGAGACCTGAACTCTAGTGCATAATCCACGAGAGTTCGGTTCTCCTGTCTCAGGCGCAACAGTAATCTGGCTGCATTGACCTTTCTACCAGGAGGGTCAAAAGTTCTTCTAAAGGCAGCTACAAAGGCATTATAGTTATATACTAACGGGTTATCGTTCTCCCATAGTGGGTTGGCCCTTCTCAGAGCTTTCTCAATGAGTAAGGTGATAATAAATCCAACCTTTGCCCTATCTGTAGGAAAGGAGCGAGGTTGTAGTTCAAAGTGGATACTGATCTGGTTAAGGAAACCACGACACTTCTCAGGTGAGCCACCATAACGTACTGGTGGAGTAATACGGGAAGAGGCACCTACAGTGGCTACCTCTAGGCCTGAGCTCACAGGAGAAATAGAAGTAGTACGCGTCTCCTCTGGCGGGTTATTAGCACGAGACAATAACGCCTGTAGTGCTAGCGCCATCTGATCCATTCTGTGATCCATGGCTTCAAACCTAGGATCAGAAGGAGCAAGCTGACTGTTTGTACTTGCAGGATCCATTGGCCCTGTCGTAATGTCAGGATCGGGACAGGGATCCAACACGCAGAGTACAAACAGGTACAGGATACGTATACCGGACCTTAGAATGGCCGGACTAACGTACGGAGAGTATAGAGAATGGTCAGAGACAAGCCGAGGTCGAGGGAACGAGAGGACAGGTAAGCGAGGAACAAGCCGAGTCAAGGATAACAGAGGAAAACAGAGTAAGTCAAACAAGCCGGGTCGGAACCAAAGGGATAACAAAAAATACCAGAGCACTGTGTGACTAGACAGGCTAGAACCACGACAGGGCAATGAGCAAATGGGAGAAGCAAGTTTAAATACCCTGGCTTGGAGGGAGAGACACGCCTCCGACGAGATCTGATTAGTCTCTACAGGATTGAGTGACAGGTCGTTCCGGGCTGGCGTCATGACGTCGGTTACCGGACGTCCTGCTACAAAAGGAAGTGACTCCCTCGCGGCCGGCGTTTACGTGACCGGGTGGACCGCGAGGAACAGAGGAAACAGGCCGTCCGGACGGATAGACGTCTAAGTCTCTACCTCTCTCGGAGGTAGAGACTTCAGGTACCCTGACACCACTAAGGGACAGGAAGAGAGAGGAACACCAAAGGGGAGGAGGACACTAAGGGACCGGGAGAGGAGGGGAGAGAACCACTAAGGGACAGAGAAGGGAGGGAAGAGGAGCATTAAGGAACAGGGATAGGAGGTGTAACGGCACCCCCAGGCATAAAAGGGGGTTAACAGCCGTTTAGTAGATCTTCCCTTCCAGAGACACAGGCACAGCTACTGCAGAACACCAAACTCCCGAACTGGATACAAAATAGCACTCCAACTCCCGAACTGGAACCTCACGAATAGCTGCTAGCAGACGAACAGGAAAAGCAGACAATCAGCTTACACTCCTGGCAATCAGTCTCTAACAGCATACAGTAAATCCCCCCAAAGACGAGACAGAGCTCTGTGTTGAGAGTGAAGCAGTGGTCTGTTTATTGGTACCAAAATAACCTTCTTTTATGACAGTTTCCCTTAGATAGGACCGCCCACAGGGTGTTACAAAACAACCAATCATACACGTACATTACCAAAAACACTCCCAGCAATTACACACAAAATCCTCCCCTCTGCCTGTAATATAATTATGTTACACAATGGTTTAACATAATTATCACAGACAGTAAAAATACAGTTTTTACACATTTTTTACACATACCCTGTATATTTGAACTTGCGTAGCCGATTTTAGTTCCATAGATTCTTTAGCACACACCGCTGACCGCGTTCGACTAAATGAAAATGGCAGCTGCCACGTGTTCCTTTGTCGAATGGCGGCCACTTCGACGACTTCGGCAACTTCGGCACTTCGGTTGCATCCGAAGTGCCATATAAAAAGTGCCAATCCTTCCCCACAGTATTTAAAGGGCCAGAATGAGTGACATACACTCTGGTATGGCCGAATACTGTTTTTAAAGGGCCCAATCTCCCAGGGCCATAGTCCAGAGGCAAAAGGCGGGCAACCAGGCTCCTCCAATGCAATGTGGCGAGATTGGTCTCGTCACAGGAGGGGAGAGATAAACTAAGGGACTGGGATGGGAGAGATAAACTAAGCGACAAATAAGGGAGGGGATTGGACTACTAAGGGACAGGGAAGGGAGGGGAGAGAAAACTACTAAGGGGAGAGGAAACCACTAAGGGCCAAGGAGAGGAGACCACTAAGGGACAGAGACGGTGTGGTGACCACTAATGGACAGGGGGAAGTGAGGAGACCACTAAGGGTTGGGGGGGTCTAATAAGGGACCAGAGGGGAGGGGAGAGGAGACCACTAAGGAACAAGGAGGGGAGACCACTAAGGGACAAGGGCAAAGTGGAAGAGATCATAAAGAAATGGGGGAAGGGGTGAATAGACACACAAAGGGGCTGGTGGGAAAGAAAGAGGAACACAGAGGTGTTTGAGTAGGCAGAAAGACATACAGATGGAATGAGGGGGGAGAAATACACACAGATGGGCTGGGGATGAAAGAGACACACATAAGGGCCTTGGGGGGAAACACATAGTGGCTGGGGATGAAAAAGACCTAGAGGGCCTGGGGGAGACACACAGAGGGGCTGGGGTGACAGATGGGCTGAGGGTGAAAGAGACACAGAGGAGCTGAGATGAGTAAAAGACACAAGGAGGTTGGGAGAGAAGGAGACACACAAAAGGTCTGGGGGGGAGTAAGACACACAAATGATGGAGGATGTAAGAGTCATACAAGGAGGGGGAATAAGAGACACACAAGGGGGGGTTGTAAGAGATACCCAAGTGAGGTGTAAGGCACACAATGGGGAAACATAGGGGATAAGATACACTAAAGGGGGTAAGATATTTAAAAGAGGCTATATGAAACACAAAGAGGGGTTAAGAGCATGGGCGTCCGCAGGAATTTTTCAAGGGGGGGGGGGGGCATAATTGTAATGACATCTATGCTTGGCCCCTTTTTGACAGTGTCATGAAGGTGAGGAGCATAGTGATTATCACATAAAGCCAGGGTGAATAGCGTTTTCACAACTATGGTGTCAGGAATACATGTTTGTATTGCTGACACTATAGTGTTCCTTTAAGCAAATTAAAGGAACATTCTGGTCACCATAACAACTTCATCTAAATGAAAATGCTATGATGCCAGGAAGCCCCTGGGTGCTCTTTCCTTTAAGGGGTTAAACCGCTCTCAAATGGTTTAACCCCAAAGGCTTCCTCCAGCTCTAGGTCCGTCAGTGGTATTCGGCATCTGAAACGGAGTGTCAGGAAGTGCAGATTGACGTCAGGCATGGGTGCCGCTGATTGGCTAGAGTGCCAGTTGACCGCTCTAGCCAATCAGCAACACCCCTACCCAGCGGCACTCTGTGCTTCCTGACATTCAGTAAATAAAAGTGAACACATTAACACTGATATTTTTTTTTACCTGGGGAGATGAGAAGGTCCAGAGTTTCCCTGCCAGGCACAGGTACCAAAGCCTTATGATGTGGTGTCCAGAATAAAGTGGAGGGTTCACTTCATTTGTCCTTCCTGCTCCAATCTCCTTTTCTTTTCCTTCATTTGACAGTCTTCTTTTTCTTCTGACACTGTCTTCTATATTTGTCTCCTTCTGCTCCTTTCTGATTATTTTGCGCCCTTCTGCTCCTTTCTCATTCCTTTCTGCTCCTTGCAGACTCTTTCTGCTCCTTCTCCTACTTTAGCTTTGTGCTCCTTGCTGTCCCTTTCTGCTCCTTCTTCTACTTTACCTTTGTGCTCCTTCTGATTCTTTCTGCTCCTTTACCTTTGTGCTCCTTCTGTCCCTTTCTGCTCCTTGCAGACCCTTCATACCCCTTGCTGCCCCTGCTCCTTGCATACCCTTCAGGCTCCTTGCTTCCCCTGATCCTTGCAGACCCTTCCTGCTCCTTGCTGCCCCTGCTCCTTGCAGACCCTTCCTCCTCCTTGCTGCCCCTGCTCCTTGCCGACTCTTCATTTAGTCCCCCCTCCCCCTATGCCTCACTTGCCTAATCTATGGGCTGCCCCCCATGCCTCACTTGCCTAATCTATAGACTGCCCCCCCATGCCTCACTTGCCTAATCTTTAGGCTGCCCCCCATGCCTCACTTGCCTAATCTTTAGGCTGCCCCCACATGCCTCACTCGCCTAATCTATAGGCTGCCCCCCCATGCCTCACTCCCCTAATCTATAGGATGCCCCCCATGCCTCACTCCCCTAATATATAGGCTGCCCCCCCATGCCTCACTCCCCTTATCTATAGGCTGCCCCCCATGCCTCACTCCCCTTATCTATAGGCTGCCCCCCCATGCCTTACTCCCCTAATATATAGGCTGCCCCCCCATGCCTCACTCCCCTAATATATAGGCTGCCCCCCCATCCCTCACTCCCCTAATATATAGGCTGCCCCCCATCCCTTACTCCCCTAATATATAGGCTGCCCCCCCATCCCTCACTCCCCTAATATATAGGCTGCCCCCCCATCCCTCACTCCCCTAATATATAGGCTGCCCCCCATCCCTCACTCCCCTAATATATAGGCTGCCCCCCATCCCTCACTTCCCTAATATATTGGCTGCCCCCCCATCCCTCACTCCCCTAATATATAGGCTGCCCCCATGCCTTACTCCCCTAATATATAGGCTGGCCCCCATGCCTCACTCCCCTGATATATAGGCTGCCCCCCCATCCCTCACTCCCCTAATATATAGGATGCCCCCCATCCCTTACTCCCCTATTATATAGGCTGCCCCCCATCCCTCACTCCCCTAATATATTGGCTGCCCCCCATCCCTCACTCCCCTAATATATAGGCTGCCCCCATCCCTCACTCTCCTAATATATAGGCTGCCCACCCATCAATCACTCCCCTAATATATAGGCTGCCCCCCATCCCTTACTCCCCTAATATATAGGCTGCCCCCCCATCCCTCACTCCCCTAATATATAGGCTGCCCCCCATCCCTCACTCCCCTAATATATAGGCTGCCCCCCCATCCCTTATTCCCCTAATATATAGGCTGCCCCCCCATCCCTCACTCCCCGGGTCTGTAGGCTGTCTCTGGCTGCATGTGTTGCTCCCCTGCGGTTTCAATCAGCAGAGAGAAGCAGAGATAGATGCAGCTTCCTGTCCCTGTCTCTCTCCATACACCTACTGGCCGGCACCGGTATTGCAGTTCATTTTAAATCTCACACGAAAAATAGCAGAACAAGCTGAAAAATCCGGGGGGGGGGAAGTGCCCCCCCTTCCCCCCCGCGGACGCCCATGGTTAAGAGGCACACAGGTGTAGATGCTTTTTTTGGAAGAGTAGGGGTGCGGCAAAATGCGTTTCGGCCTGTGTACCCAAAAATCCTTGCTCAGGGTTTTAGTAAACCTTGGGCATGTTTGTATTCCTCACATTTTCAGATACAAACAAAATACACCTCCTTTTGGGAGGGGTGTATATACAAAAGTGATCAAGTGAATTAAAACCAGCAGCTCTATACACTTGTGTGGAATACCCTCTTATCCACACCCAAAATTTGAAGACTGGAAGGTGGTGTAGGTTAAATACACACCTATAAGTGGAGCACTTAATGCAAAATATATTTGTGTGGCTGGTAACTTACCCTGTGTGGTCTTGTAAAAATCTTAAACTTGTGGTACATACGGGAGATAAAATAGACACAATATAGTGCAGATGGTTTGTAAAATTGACTAAATAAACTTTGAGGCTCTGTAACGTGGCTTTTATGTTTTTTGGTCAGCATTACACCTCTCATTCGCTCCAAAGTTATCTCGTAGAAAAAAATAAAGGAGGAAAGGGAACCAAAGTGTAGACTGTTAATACAACCAGGTAAAGAAATGGAATTTGTCAGAGCCTTAAGATCCTGGTTCTGAGGTATGATAGGGTTGTGCAATTTAGTGGGGATGGCACTACCCATATGAAGATTAGGAAAGCTCAATGGACTATCAAACAATTTAATAACATTTATTGTACAATTCAATTAAAAATACATAGTATTATAGCATTAATATTGAGCCTCAACATAATTTGGTGACCCTTTCCTAAAGTGGTAACCATTAGCAACACTTTTACCTGCTCTCAGGAGCCTTTACAGGAGGTCTGAAATCAAAAGGTGAGCACTTGCTAATTATTTATGAAATATAAGTGATTCAGTTGCTTTTTGGGGGGGGCCCACTTTGTGCTTTAGTCCAAGCATCCCCACCACCCAATACCCCTGATAAAGGCCAAAGTGATTATAATTATTATTTGTCACCTTTCTTTGATACTGCAGAATACTGCAGAATCACTTTATAGACAATGTTTACTATGGCAAATAGACTGTATATGGTTGTGGAAGCCTCGTCTATAAACCCATGGGACATTACCGATTGCTTAAAATATATCTCAATTTGGTCGATGAATCCTGTTCATGTCGCACATCACAGTTTTTATGTATAAATTTCAAAAAGCAGCATGGTTCTTATTGTTCCCATTATTTTTTCAGCAAAGAATATCCAGTGATTTCTAAAAGTATCATGAGGCAGCGGCTGATATCAAGTCATCCAGGGCAACTATCCAGCAAGTCAGATCTTAATGCACTCCACAGTAGTCACCAGGGTCTGCAGCATTATCAATATGAAAATGGTGCTCACATGCAGTTTGCAGCCTCTGACGCTCAAGATCTGCCTCTCAATACCTTTACAGCACAAAGGGACTCCGGACTATTTTATCATTGTCTGAAAAGAAGAGGTAATCTAGTAATGAATGCTATAGTTGCTTGTTATCCAGAACTTGCAGGATTAAAGGAACACTATAGGATCAGGAACACAAACATGTATTCCTGACCCTGTAGTGTTAAAAACACCAACTAGCTGCCCTGCCCTATCCCATTGCCACCCAAAATACAGTAAAATCTTTCCTTTATTGCATTCTGTTGCTGCTGGCTCTGCCCTCAGTGTCTCCATGCAGAGAGTGAAAACGCTCAATGGCAGTGCGGCATCCCAGGAAGCACCTCCAGTGGAAATCTGTGGAGTGTCCAGTGGCGTTATCACTAGGCTGTAATGTAAACACTGCCTTTTCTCTGAAAAAATGGTGTTTACTGCAAAAAGCCTAAAGGTGCTGATTATATTCACCTGAAAAAATACAAAAAGTTGCAGTTGTTCTGGTGACTATAGTGTCCTTTAATCCTAAACTGGGCTATGATACACACATCACACAAAATTTAGGTTTGAAAACCAAAAACCTCGCCCTACAGCAGTTCTGGATTAAAATATATGATTCTCTGTTCAATTTACAATAAATACATTTTACGAGGAACCCTGTCTTATAGTCATCTCAGGAGGCTATGCAGAGGTGAATGGTAATTATTTTTTTTCTTAGTAAATACTGTGTGGGTCTGTTGGCATTTCAAAGGCAACATATTAAGTGATGACCTTTAATGGATTTAAAAATAATACTCTTTGCAAAGAAAGAACATGATGCTCTGTGTTCTAAAACATGACAGATTTTTACTAAATAAAATATTCTGGGATGTTCTTGACTTTACCTAACAATAACTTATGACAGCTACATTCAACTAATTACAATGTAGGCCTGAAGGCATCAAGCTTCAGAAATGTTTTCTTTTGCTATGAAGAGAGCATGGTCATTCACAGGAAACAGCTACCATTTATTTGCATATTGTCCCTATTTCCCTAGTAGCATTTTTTTATTGTTATTTCTAGATTTTATGAAATGTAATGTTCTTATTTAAATTTTTTATTGTTTGCTTTTTTTTTGTTCTCATACAGAAGGTGCTCGTCATCTTGAACTCCCTTGCAAACGGTCTTATCTAGATCCTTCTTCTTCTATGGCAGATGATCACTATTTTAGATCCCCTCCACCATATGACCAACAAATGTTGAGTCCTCCTTATCGCAATGAGGTGACACCAAGAGAAGCATGCATGTACTCTACGTCAGGAGCTGAGATAGGAGGAGTGTCAGGAGTTGAAGATCTGCCTCCTCCACCACCTCCTCCGCTTAGCTGTAACATGTGGACTTCTGTTGCACCCTACACTAGTTACAGTGTTCAAACAATGGAAACTGTGCCATATCAGCCTTTTCCTACTCACTTTACCACCACAACGATGATGCCTCGTCTTCCCACAATCGCGGGACAAGCATCACAGGCACCGGGTGAATCCCATTTCAGTGTCTACAACCAGCTTTCACAGTCCCAAGCTCGAGAGAGGGTTCCTTCTACGTCCTTCCCTAGAGAAAGAGTCCATCCTTCCCTATGTGAAAGAAAGCCTCCATCTCCTCACACAGCCAATGAGTTTTTGTATTCACAAAGCTTTTCATTATCTAGGGAATCCTCCTTACAATATCATTCAGGAATGGGGACAGTGGAAAACTGGACTGATGGATGACTAATGATACCAAAGACATTATATGAACAATCACATTTATTATCTTAATACCTGTGGGTATCCTGCACTTCAGCAAGTCTTTCATCTGAGCTTGCTTGATATAGGGGAAATTGATTACTAACAGTAAAAAGACTTGTTCAAAATAAGCCATAACTGTGCCATTTATGGGGGTAAACAGAGATGGCTAAAGATGTTTTTCAATTACATTCTATTATGTAGGAGTCTAAACAAAATACAAAGTGGGAAATCACTACATCTTTGCATGCTGAATAGCTATTTATACATATGTATATATATATGTATATATATATATATATATATATATATATATGTAGGTATGTATGTATATATGTATATATATATATATATACATATACTTATATGTATGTATATATGTATATATATATATATATATATATATATATATATATATATATATACACAAAAGGATATATATATATATATATATATATATATATATATATATATATATATATATCACAAATGCTGGCCACGTGTTCAATGAAGCTTTGCTTTTAAAGATGAGATGCTTAATAAAAAAATAATGTTACCAGGATTTTTCATAGATCTATTTAATTTTTTATGGCATGTGTTGATGTACAAACAATATAATAATTGCATCAAGAAAAAATATCACTTATGTACATCAGAGTACACTTTATTAGATACTGAGTTAGAACCAAAGGACATGGACTTTCTTTTTATTATGTGATGTGGTAATTTTTACATATTTCAAAACTTAATTACATTTTACTTCTTATGTAATGTCTCTGGTTTATTTTCATAATAGATGTTAATGTGCAGAGCTATAAATATTTTACGTTGACATCAAGACTAATTTTGTCTTCCAATACTTCACTCTTTACTTCAATAAATCGTACATTTTCCCAGGATAGTATCCCAATTTTCAGATGTTTTCCCAGTCTGGGACAGCTTATTATACAGTACATGTATTTATTTTCAATAGAAATACAAGGAATAGTCCGCCTGTGTGATTTTATCATAATGATATTGGTCCTCAAATATTTGGCTTCTAAACATAGAGAAACAATTTGATGCTGACCTGTATAATTGAATTAGCATTATTAGTCTTTATTTGGACAATGGGGGTTGTTAAAAGGTCTAATCCCAAAGTTGAACAGACAATCATGTTAATTAAAAAAAATTCTCCCTGGTTGTGATGTTGAAAATTAATAACTTGTAGAAACATATGAATGTAATTTGTTAAAATATAATGTAGTATTGTGTTTAATTCATGTTACATTAATATGTAATACAAATAATACTTTCAATGTAGTTTTCAATGCTATCTATCTATCTATCTATCTATCTATCTGTCTGTCTGTCTGTCTGTCTGTCTGTCTGTCTGTCGGTCGCACAAGTGGTGCATGTGACTAGTGTAAAATCATTACTCATCTCTACAGACTCATGCACATCCTTTAATAGTATTAATTTCTCCTTTCATATCTAGGGGGTTCCCTCCTTGGATCCACCACATATTATCTGTTGCGTTCCCCACTTTATTTAACTGCAGTAGTGCATCACCTTCTATATCTTTCAACCAAAAGCGTCAAAACGGTAGGCCACCAGGTGTTGCGAAATTCGTTTCTGTCCTCCCTATCTTTATTTACTACCTTCCTTTCTTTATGTTTAATTACTAACGGGCCCTCATACCTCTCCATGTATCCTTCTGTCCCCCTGGACGTACTGCAACGGATATAAAATATATTGGGAGGGGTAGATAAACAAGTCTGAGTAGTAAAACCAAGATATTGGGGATGACACGTTCCACTTCAGAGAGATTCACAAAGTCAGTTTATATATTGCCCTAACAAAATCACAAAAAAAATATGTAGATACAAATGTCCACCTTCTTGAAGATTATAAAAATATAATATAGTAAATGTCACTGTGATAAGGACTTTCTTAGAGGTTTTCTGATTGTGTATTTGAGAATTTACTTAAACCCAGAGCAATAGTGAGTATCTAATGAAATTAGCATCATAATGTAGTTATCACCCCATTTATAACCACAGTAGGTGCAGCCATCACACATTCTTTAACCATAGTAACAAATATATACATAGGAATAATTAGGAATAATAATAAGAATATCTACTCGAAGATATAAGGGTATCTAATGCATGTACTATATAGTATCACCTTTTGGAGTGACAAAGAGTTTAAATTCCGAATAAGTGCTTTTTTGATGGTATTTAAATATAACAAATATGGTATCAACATGGCCTTGGTCTTGATTTATGTGAAATATATACATATTAAAGAGTCATATCCAAGTTGCTCACAAAATCAGGAGTAAATATTGAGCAAGGGAAACGGCAGGGGCATGATCTACAGTTGTGCTCAAAAGTTTGCACACCCTGGCAGAAATTGTGGCATTGATTTTGAAAATATGACTGATCATGCAAAAAATATATTTTATTGAAGAATAGTGATCATATAAAGCCATTTATTATCACATAGTTGTTTGGCTCCTTTTTAAATCATAATGATAACAGAAACCACCGAAATGGCCTTGATCAAAAGTTTACATACCCTTGAATGTTTGGCCTTGTTACAGACACACAAGGTGACACACACAGATTAAAATGGCAATTAAAGGTTAATATCCCACACCTGTGGCTTTTTAAATTGTAATTAGTGTCCGTGTATAAATAGTCAATGAGTTTGTTAGCTCTCACGTGGATGCACTGAGCAGGCTAGATACTGAGGAGCAGAAAATATACATGGGGAGCAGAAAAGAACTGTCAAAAGACCTGTATAACAAGGTAATGAAACTTTACAAAGATGAAAAAGGATATAAAAATATATCCAAATCCTTCAAAATGCCAGTCAGTACTGTTCAATTACTTATTAAGAAGTTGAACATTTGGGGATCTCTTGCTACCAAGCCAAGGTCAGGTAGACCAAGAAAGATTTCAGCCACAACTTCCAGAAGAATTGTTCGGGATACAAAGAAAACCCCAGAGCTAACCTCAGGAGAAAAACAGGCTGCTCTGGAAAAAGATGGTGTGGTTGTTTCAAGGAGCACAATACAATGATGAGCTGCATGGTCGAGTTGCATGGTCGAGTTGCCAGAAAGAAGACTTTACTGCACCAATGCCACAAAAAAGCCTGGCTACAATATGCCCAACAAGACCTAAACGTGCCTCAAAGCTTCTGGCACACTGAAATTTGGAGTGATGACACCAAAATAGAACTTTATGTTCACAACCACAAGTGCTATGTTTGGAGAGGTGTCAACAAGGCCTATAGTGAAAAGAATACCATCCCCTCTGTGATGCATGGTGGTGTCTCACTGATGTTTTGTGGTGGGTGTGAGTTCTAAAGGCACGGGGATACTTTTTTGATTGATGGCACGATGAATGCAACATGTTATCAGAAAATAGTGGCAGACAATTTGCATTCTTCTGAGCATGGGACGCTCTTGGACTTTACAGCATGACAATGACCCTACGCAAAAGGCCAAGTTGAGCCTCCATTGGTTATAGCAGAAAAAGGTGAAGGTTCTGGAGTGGCTATCACAGTCTCCTGACTTTAATACCATCAAGCCACTCTGGGAAAATCTCAAATGTGCGGTTCATGCAAGACGACCAAAGACTTTGCATATCCTGGAGGCATTTTGTCAAGACGAATGGGTAGCTATGAATGGGTAGCTATACCACCTGCAAGAATTAAGGGTCTGATAGACAACTATTACAAAAGACTGCATGCGGTCATTGATGCTAATGGGAGAAATACACAGTATTAAGAACTAAGGGTATGCAGACTTTTGAAAAGGGGTCATTTAATTTTTTTTCTTTGTTGCCATGTTTTGTTTTATGATTGTGCCATTCTGTTATAACCTACAGTTGAATATGAATAAGAAATAAAATAAATGTGTGTTGCCTGCTCACTTAGGTTTTCTTTGAAACTGGTACATATATTACTAATTCTCCAAGGGTATGCAAACTTTTGAGCACAACTGTATACACTAAAACTGCGCCACTAAGCTAAAGTTGTTTTGGTGCCTATAGTGTCCCTTTAAAGGCATAATTTCTAATGAGACAGAAGAGGTGTACTTACAATCTCTATAGACAAATGAATGCTAATAGAGCTCACATGGGGTAGGAGGCTGTGCTGTAAATGGTTGTGTAATACAAAGGCCAATAAAACCATGGAAATTAGCCCTGCGCTCAATATACCACTGCCCTGGGGCATCAGAAATGGGTTTAATGTTTATAAGTCAAAACATAAAAAATCTGTACTATGTAAGAGTTTTTAAGTGTACGTATCTTTAAAGAATTCTATGAGCGTGATGAAAAACTATTTGTGTGCCATACAATATAGGTCCAGGTGTTATGTCGATCTGCTCTATAAATTGCTTTACATCTTCGTAATTTCATTACAAGATTCCAGGAATGTTAACCAGTTTTGGTTTCTTAGCAGTAAAAGTGGTAATTAATTTAAATGTTTTTTTGTGTTTTTTTTGTGGAAATTCCACTAGGTCTTTCCTTAAAGGGACACAACAGTAAACAAAACAACTGCAGCTAAATAAAGCAGTTTTGGTCATACCCCTGTAGTGTCATTGCACAGTTCTTTGCCATTTAGGAGTTAAATCACTTTGTTTATGCAACCCTTGACACCCTCCCTGAAGTAACGTGCACAGCTTTCCTTTACACTTCCTGCAAAGTGGGATCTAATGTTTGCACTTCCTTTATCTCAAATTCTGTTCAGTTTAGATATTTCTTATCTCCTGATCTGTTAACAGCTTGCTAGACCTTGTAGGAGCCTCATGTAAACTTCAATTCACAGAGGAGGATATAAAAAACCTCTAAAGTAAGTTAACAACTGATCAAAAATGTAACCATTTTGTTCGTGCAGAATGTGAGTCACAGCCAGGGGAAGTGTTGCAAGGCCAGCATAAATAGAAACAAAAGTGATTTAGCACCTGAATGACAGAAAATTGAGCAGTGAAACTGCAAAGGAATGATCTATACACAAAACTGCTTTGTTAAGCTAAAGCTTCTCTGGTGACTATAGTGTCCCTTTAAGCTACTAATTGGAGCTCTACATCTGGCAAATGATTCACTTGACAATGTTTGCTTACTTTTTGGCAGAGATTCACTTCAGTGTAGGGTAAGTGAGTATGAACTTAGTTTTCAATAACACATTGAGCTTCAGTTTGCTTCGTTTCTATTTACAAAAAAAGCTTTTTATTCTAACAAAGATTCTCTATAGTACTCCTTATTAACACAAACAAAAAAATTTATCTTTATGAGAAAATTTTTCCTATTACAGCATTTACATTTAGGCAATACGAGGTTACGTGACCTGAATTTTAGTTGTGGGTTTTGTTATTCATTTATATTCAAATATGAAATTACCAATAACTGTCTGTATATAAGATGAATCCCCTGTCATCACATGATCATATAAAGCATGGACTGTATTATAGACAGAAGATGTAATCAAACCACACACTAAGTCCACTACTATATTATCCAATACTTAAGTATCCTTTCTTGGAAACACATGTTGCACTGCTTCTTGCTTCACTGTGGTCAAATTGTTACAAGTTGTCATGGGATGAGTGAAATTATATTAAACAAATGCATGTTATATTACTAGCTTAGTGCTCTTTCCCCATGTTTTTTAGAGTTTAAGATAGGATGGAGTGAATTAAATAACAATTAGCAAAGAGATGCACAGGTTCCCATTGTACATGTATCCTGGTAAATCAGTCATGTGATTTTAAGGTAACATGTTTATAAATTAACTCAACCATGTGATGAAAATCCTTACGGTTCATCATATTCACCATTCACTAAGGAAGTTATGACTGTTTTGTTCCCATTGGACAGTAGTTGTCTATTGGCACATATATGGATGTGCATGTACATATTTATTTAAATCTACTCTAAACACAATACAATTAGTTGTACACATTCAGCAATACACACGTATAAAGTAAAACAGTTATCAGATATAGAGTAGATTTCAATATCACATTTAATAATTATTTACATGTTAATGACTGCCAATCCCACCATTAAGTTCCAATTATCAGTTCTGGGAAAAGGGGCCTTATTTAAACACTCATGTTTTGGCGACCACAATACTTATGAAAAATAGTTAATGACACGCTAATGCAGCCATCAGACACTTGTGAATTCAACACCTAAAGGAATTTAGAAAGTCAAGTTTGTGCAAAGAGCTTCTAATACATATGTCAAGCAAAATGTTACACTCCAACCCAGTAGGAATGGGCCCCACCAAATGATATTTAGTAGATATAGGTAAAGAGCTGTCTACATAGACCCAAGGCATTATTGTACCACTCAATAAACTTTCAGTCACAGGTTAAAGTCTTCTCCTGCAGTGTAAACTGACGATGGTCCTTCTTACAGATCTAGGATTTTTTTTAAAAAACTTGTGTTTATAACAGTCTCCTGTGGAATTGATCTATGATTATTAGTACAAAATTAAACACCTGTTGTAATTGATTAGCATGTTTCTGTGGAATATAAAAGAGAATTGTCTACCCATCATATTAATGTAACTGCCAAAGGGTATATTGCAAAATTGCATATGGGTGGTAGTAAGTAAATCTTTGGATGTATGGGATTGAGGGACCCTATGAATTATATAATTTTGAAACATACTGGTCCTGAATAATTAGAACCACTTACACATCTGTAGGGCTCCCAGTGCCAGGACTGCCACCACAACTACTTACACATCGGTAGGGCTCCCAGTGCCAGGATTGCCACCACAACCACTTACACATCTATAGGGCTCTCGCCTCCAGTGGCAGGACTGCCACCACAACCACTTACACATATGTAGGGCTCCCAGTGCCCTTACAGCCACCACAACCACTTACACATCTATAGGGCTCCCGCCTCACTGTGCCCTAACTGCCACCACAACCACTTACACATCTATAGGGCTCCTGCATCCCAGTGCCAGGACTGCCACCACAACCACTTACACATCTGTAGGGCTCCCAGTGCCCGGACTGCCTCCACAACCACTTAGTAGACATGTGCAATTCGTTTCATGCGATTCAGACATTTGGATGCATACAAAGTTACGAAGTGCCGAATTACCGGAGTTCTGAATTGCCGAAGTTTGGTAGTTCGGAAGTGCAGAACCAAACCGAATGCTATTGGTCCGAATTGCTGAAGCAGACAAATTGTTTTACTTACCAGAATTTCCGAACTAACCGAACCAAATTTTTTGCCCATGCACATCCCTAGTGTCCACCCCACCTAGCTCAAGGCAAGAATAAATTGTAATATATTTTAATTTAAAAAAATAATAATAATCCCCCCACAAAATACAGATTAAATTTTATGGCAAGACAGGAGGCTTCATATTTGCTTTACTTCCTTTACTGTTCCTCCCAGTAGCAAAGAGACAGTTAACAGATTGAAAAAAGAAACAACCAATCAGAACACATCTAGTCAGTAATAAGTGGCTGGGAAACTCCTCCCAATTCCTCTTTCTTTGCTGCTTGCCTCCCAGGTGAGTCAATTCTGATTACAGACTTTTATAGAATATTTTATAAAGTGTTCTATAAATATATATATTTATTTATAATTGTCCATTAAATTTTTTGTCATAACTTTGCTTTATTGGATTTATATTCTTGCTCCTTTGGAATTTATCTAACCTCTTTATCAACCCCTTTGTTTTTTTCTAACTCCTGGGGCCGACCTTGGACGTGTGGCACTCAGCACCTCTTGGGAGTTCCCACCGAGGGTTTATTCCCCTCTTACACCACCTATGGCGTTTTTCCGCCGACCGCGATCTAACTGCGGCTTTGTTTACCTTTTTCCCCGCTCGTATTAGCCGCGTCCTGTCAGCGGCTTCCCTGTACTGTTTTTCCCGCGCTTTTCTCCGACGCGTGCAGGCTCCGCCTCCGCACTAGACGGCGGCCATTTTCAGTGTGCGGCAGTTTACCTCACTAACGGTTCTCTGCCTGTCAGCTCTCACATAGTGATCTCCCTTTTCGGATTTAAAGGTGTATCTCCACTTTTCTTTGCAAGACAGTTCCAAGGTAAGTACTTTTATTTATATATCCTATATTCACATATTATTTGTTTTATTTTTACTTGATTCTAAAAAATCCCCTATTTTGCCTCACAACAGGTTCAGTTCACACAAACTTTAAAGTGTGTTTTTCCTGCCATCACCAACATCTAAGCCAAACACTATCTGCCACAAGGGTGACCCCCTTTATAATAACAGGTGACCCCTGTTTTGTGGTTACAGCGGTACCTTAAGGGCTTCGTCTGCTAACTAGCTTTCCATTAACTTGTGTCTCAGTGACATTGCAGTGGGTGGCCCCACTTTTTCTTTTGCATCTTGGGTAACCCCCATTTGCCTGTTTGGGTGACCCCCAAACTTAACTATAAGGGTGACCCCCTTTTATTCCTGGTTGACCCCCAGCTGTTCTCAGGGTGACCCCCTGCTACATTCTCACAGGGTGACCCCCTGTCTTACAATTTTAAATTTAAATTTATTATTTTGTTTTTCAAGTTTGTTCAGTTTACCATTAACATAATGTCTGAACAACAGGACCTCACTGTTTCTGCTGAATTAAAATCCTGGCTATTCTCAGCAATAGCGGAATCCATGCCCAAAGCTATTGCGGCTTACCATGAACAAGCTAAACCTGCTCCAAGGCCAAACACTGCCTTAAATATTTTCGACTCAGAAGAGTCTCACGATTCCGACCATGACGGGGCTCCACACAAGCGTCCCTGGAAGGGCAACAGTGTCTCCGCCGGTAACGGCAAGGCACCTGCCAAAAATCCTAGACTGTTGCTTCCTTCCTCAAGCCTTCCTATATTGGATCCCTTAGAGGGTTCCACAGCACACGACCTACAGGTCGTGGACGAGTACTGTGCAGGGTACTCGGACGAAGAAGACCATGGTAATACCCCCTATGTCAGGGAATCGCCAAACCATTGGTGGTTAGCTCCACACCCACTAATGCTTCACAAACCAAGGATCCTTTAACTGACATCCTGCTGGATGGTAACGGCCAACCCCTTTTTGATCCTAGGATCATCAAACACCCCCGGTCCGCTAAATGGGCACCACCTAGCCATATTGCCCAATTCTGTAGAATGTGGCTCCAAAAACCTCTAGAGAAGGAGATCAGGAACAAGTTATGGGCTGAATGCCCCCGACCTACAATTCCGAACAAGGTCGCTCTGACTCCTGAGTTTGATCCACTACTCATTACCCTCCTCAGCAAGTCAGGGAAAGACCCCCGCAAAGGCCTAGAACAGGACCTCAAAAAAGTCCAGGACAAATTATTGGATATTGCTGGCCCCATTATCCAGATTTTTTTCTTGGCAGATGAAGCCATTGTTGAAGGTACCATAGACCCACACTTTGCACGCGAATGTGTTTCCTGGGGAATGCTAACGTGGCTATGTCCACTGAAAGAAGGAAAGCTGCGCTATATAAAATAGACGCAAAATTGGCAGATTTGGGTTCCAAAGAACTCGGCCCAGAGGCCAACGGCCTATTATTTGGGGACCAATTCATGCAAGACCTCAACAGACATGTATCTGTATTCACCTCGCTGAACAAGGCTCAGACCTCCCTTCGCAGGGTGTTTCGATCCAACCGTTTTTCTGGCAGAGCTGTTCGCCATAGAGGCCGAGCAATCGGCAGGTCTGCCTTCAACATCTACAGGCCTCGACCAAGTGAACCTTGGAACTCTGGTTATGCCCGTCCCTATGATAGACAACTGTTTACCAACAGAGGATCAATCAGGGGACGTGGCTCTGCTTCTCTCCGGGGTCGATCTGCTCAAGGCAATGCACTTACCTTATTCTCTAGTACATATTGCAGGCCATTTAACCTGTTTTTTCCCACAGTGGTCTCTCCTCACTCAGGATCCTTGGATCCTTCAGACTGTTTCAGGTTTTCTCATGGATTTCGTCACTGATCCAATACAGGAATCACTACCCCCCCACTATACGGATGTCCCAGCCAGACACCACCGCCTTACATGCAGAACTCTGCAAACTCAGAGACAAGGGAACCTTCATCATCCCCCCTCAGATTTGTCAGCAACATCTTTCTGGTTTGAAAAAAGTCAAACGACTTTCGCCCCATCATCAATCTGAGAGGGCTAAACCAATTCATTGTGTACAGGCTCTTCAAAATGGAGGGCATACACCTACTCCGAGACCTACTTTGCGAAGGAGATTGGTTCTCCCATTTCGACCTCACAGATGCGTACCTTACGGTACTGGCTGCACCCTGTCACCGCCCTTTTCTCCAATTCATATGGTCTCAAGAGCTTTGGCAATTTACTTGCCTCCCTTTTGGTCTCTCGTCTGCCCCTTGGTGTTTCACCAAGTTAATGAAGCCAGTTATGGCTCTTCTCTGGCCCCAAGTTATCCGGTCCATCATCTACCTAGACGAAATATTGATCATGGCACAAGACCCCCATACGCTTCGGAAGCATACAACTATAACCAAATGCCTCCCACAAAACCTTGGTTTCGTGATCAATTTGGAAAAATCCTCTCTAATACCATCACTGTCCATCCTTTTCCTGGTTTCCAGATCGACTCCGTTTGATCGATCCTCCAACTCCCGATGGCAAAAATAAAAGCCATCAAGGAGGACATTCGAAAGCTATTGTCCTCTCATCCATTCAGGCTATCTTCCCCAGCCCCTTACACTACAGGGCGATGCAACTCAAGACGAGGTATCTGTGCAGATCCCATTCCTACGACCAACCTATATTCCTTACGGAGGAAGTTTGTCTAGAGTTAGATTGGTGGCTCCAGAATATGGAAGCCTGGAATGGGAAAGCGATCTTCGGTCACCAATCGGATTTTGTTCTAGAGTCCGATGCCAGCCTCCTAGGTTGGGGAGCCAACTGCTCCGGCCTCTCCACGTGGAGTCTCTGGACACAGTCAGAACGATCCATGCACATCAATTGCTTAGAGCTGATGGCCGGCGCCTATGCGATTTGCAGTTTCACCAAAGTCGCTTACGAATGCTCTTTAATTCCCCCCTTGGGAATGCCCTCTTGTTGACATAATCAGAACTGCCAATTTTTTGCCAACCCAATGCTTTCCCATGGGAAAAGCATTGGATTGGCTAACATTGACAAGGAGACGGGTCCAAACGTTGTTTTGGTCATTCAGCACCTCCTCATAGAGATGCATTGAATCAATGCATCTCTATGTGGAAAATTCAGCGTCCCCATGCAGAACCTGAGACAGGAAGCACCTCCAGGTCCCATCATCCTCCGTCTTTTATCCATACTTCCCGGATAGACCTAGACTGTGTGTTGCCCGTTGTTTACAACGGCACGTCACCATTACCACTCCCCTTCGGCCTCCGTCGGGACCTCTTTTTGTGTTCTATGTTCGTCCTCACCACCCGGTGTCTTGTCCCACCATTGCTCAGTGGATCAGGAGGCTCCTCCGTCTTGCGGGCGTGGAGCCACCCTTTGGAGCTCACTCAGAACGGGGCGCGGCCGCATCCTCTGCCTTTGTCACTGGGAGTTCCCTTTCGGAAAATTAGAGATTATTCTAGCGTCAGTGACCTAATAATCTAAATTGTATTAAAGACAGGAGGCAAATATTTCCCACCCTACGTGCGCTTGGGTATTTCGCACGTCGCTCTCCCTT
This sequence comes from Pelobates fuscus, assembly GCF_036172605.1. Classification (NCBI taxonomy): domain Eukaryota; kingdom Metazoa; phylum Chordata; class Amphibia; order Anura; family Pelobatidae; genus Pelobates; species Pelobates fuscus. The sequence goes on from NC_086317.1 coordinate 234,754,933, forward strand.
TTTTCTTCCAGAATGGGATATGCAGGTAGGGTGTTCATACTGCTGTAGCTTTGTTCATAAGCTTATTCTTTCATTCACATAAATATGAATATGTATATGTGTTATATTTCAGAAGCTTCTTATTTTAAGTTATTTTAAAACTAGGCATTTGTAGGTTGGCACCCTGCCAATCACACCATACTTTCAAGTTTTCTCTTCTTTTCTAGTGTGAAATGGCCTTCACCTCTCTGCATGACAACATCATTGAGGATCTGTTGTCTCAACTTCCAGTTCGTTTACATGGTTGATCTCGATTGTTTGAAGATTATTTGTTTCAGTTTACATGGTTGACAACACTCCAGCTGCATCAAGAAAGAGGAATTGGGAGGAGTTTCACAGCCACTTATTACTGACTAGATGTGTTCTGATTGGTTGTTTCTTTTTTCAATCTGTTAACTGTTTCTTTGCTGCTGGGAGGAACAGTAAAGGAAGTAAAGCAAATATTCGCCTCCAGTCTTTAATAAAATTTAGATTATTAGGTCACTGACGCTAGAATAATCTCTAATTCCACCACACAGATTCAGATTCACACTACAGCCACTGTACACCCACTACATCTCCATCTCATACACACTTTATACACTCACTTTTTCCTTATATACACACACACACACTGCATCCGCTAATCATACTGGATTCCCTATAAGCACACACACACACATTACATTCCCTATATACACTACATGCCCTACACCAGGGGTAGGCAACCTACGGCACTAGTGCCATGCACGGCACTCGAGGTGTCTTTGCACGGCACTCAAGGCTGCTACAGCCAAACAGGCTCTGGCCTATCAGGAGTCCCAGTGAAACTTCAGATATCTGCTAATATGAAAAGGTGGTGAAGGACAATCCTCAATTTATGCATTGCAGATCACTTCCTCCCAGCACTTGTGAATGGGAATCCACACTGTAGTAGAGCAGCCTGCAGATGCTGTTGCTGCTCCTGTCCTTGACCTGTACCTGGCCAGCTTGGTCCCCACTGGAAACCAGGGAAGCCACCCACACTGCTAGATTTACACAGAAATGCACAATAACCCTCTCCTCATACAAATAATACTAACAGCTCACAAACAAACATACATACAAACGTAACCCGCTAACAATCCACATACATGCACACAACCCCACATGCAGCCTCTCACATGCTATACCCCAAACAGCCCCCACACACTACCAAACACACAATGTGACATATCCATCTACACACACAATTCCACAAGCAGCCCCCATACACAGCTTACATTTATATGTATCATACATGATACCACAAACTACTCCTGAACATATGCAATATAATAGCTCATATACGCACAAATAGAATGATACAAAGCAATTACAGTATAACACAAGCAGAATACGGCAGCATACACACCTCAATTTAAAAAAAATAGGACCGGCACGCTACGGGACATCACAATCCTATATCGGCACAGTGCTGCTAAAAGGTTGCCTACCCCTGCCCTACACAAAGCAATCCTTACACACACCACTGTATTCACTATACCCACGATCACTACACACACACATACTGCAATCCCTACGCATAAGCTGGATTCTACTGTAATAATTATGGTATTGTTTATTTTATTCTTCTCTTCGAAAGCTCTAGTTATGTTATATTCCAGTGTGTCATATATATCTCCCAAAAATATGCTATTATCACTTAATTGTATTAATAAAAAAAAAGCTTAATATTTAGAATGTTATATGTACATTTGAAGTGAAACAGTCATTTGTAGGATGTTTTTCACAATCAGTAGCTAGTTAAATGTTAACTATCAGATGTACTCTTGAGAATTTGTTTTTTTTGGATAGACATGAGCACACTTGCAAATGCATAGCACCTTCTAAACAGCTGCAGGAGCTTACCTATAGCATTACAGAAAATGTGGTACCTGGCAGCAAAGGTGGTGTAGATGTAAGTGTTTTATACTAGCCTAGTCTGCACTTCTCATCCCAGGAAATGCTTTAACAGCATTTATCATAAAACAAATATTGATAACTGTTACCATCAAAAAGTGTCAGGATCCCGCGGGCGGCTGCAAGGGGAGGCTGCAGTCCGATCACGGTACTCACCCTCCAGCCGTCCGCGGTCCCCTTCTCCACGTGGGTTCGGCGAGCGGCATCCCTCCGGCCTCGGATGCCGCCCGCGTCTTCCTCCACGCCCCCCAGCGGCAGCATGCATGACGCTGCACGCTGGAAGACTGTCCAAGATATGTCACGCCGGGGTCAGTCACCTGACCCGGCATTAAAGGCACAGTGCCTCAATCACAGTGGGAGGTTTAGATATCTCCCACGTGTGATTGTTAATTCTGATTGGAAATTATCCAATCAGAATTAACCTGATGGTTTAAATACTTACCTTTCCTGTTCCTCCCTGCCCTGTTGTGGTCTTTGCTTAATAGTATTGATACTGAACGTGTGCTTTCTGGTTACGTACTCCCTGGCTTGTTATACTGACTTTGTGACTTTCTCCTACCCTTTGACCTCGGCTTGTTTCTCGTTATTCTGTTTTCTGGTTCCCCTTACTTGGCTTGTCTCCTGACTATTCTGTGTGTGCTTAGCCCGGCCACTCTAAGGACCGGTACGGCACACTTTCTGTGTGTGTGTCTGTGTGTGTGTTGGCGTGTTGGGTTCCCCGAATCGTGACATTACAACAGGGCCATAATGGAACCTGCTGACATACCACAGCTCCTAGTTAATCAGGAGGCTAGAATGGATGGCTTGGACCACCGTATGGATCAGTTTGCTCAAGCTTTGCAAACCATACTGGCTCGCACTGCACACTTGCAGCCTGCCGTTCAGGAGGTTGCTGCTGCTGTGCCCGAGCCCATTCCCACTCCGGCACCCGTTCCTGCCCATGTAGTGCATATGACGCCGCCACAGCGCTACAGCGGTGACCCGGCATTGTGTCGTGGTTTCCTCAACCAAATTGACATCCATTTGGTGATGAATCCACGTTCCTATCCCACTGACAGATCTAAAATAGCCTTTTTGATAAACCACTTGTCATCCCACTTGTCATCCCATGTGGGAGAATGCTTCCCCAATGTCCTTTGCAGACTTTTTGACCGCTTTCAAACGCACATTTGATCAACCCGGCAGGGTTGCTTCTGCTGGCAAAGCTCTGCTTAGGGTCCGACAGGTTAACAGATCTGTAGCGGATTACACTATCGAATTCCGCACTCTAGCAGCTGAGGTGGTTTGGAATAATGATGCCCTCGTTACAGCCTTTCAGGAGGGTTTGGCCGCTTACATCCTGGACGAAATAGCCTCCAGGGAATTGCCTGTCCTTCTGGATGATCTTATAGATTATATCATCCGTATTGATAATCGTATTAGAGAGAGACGTAGTCAGAGGCGTATGTATACTCAGATGTTACCTGCTTTACCCAGTACTGCGTTACTGGCATTACCCCCTTCTAGCCAACCTCCCCCTGAAACCTTGCAATTGGGTGTTACTGGGTTAACTGAGGTAGAAAAATCATACCGAAGAAGGGAAGGGTTATGCCTTTACTGTGGGAAAAGGGGACATCTTCTAAGAACCTGCCCTGAATTGCGGGGAAAACTGCAGCACCCAAGGCCTATAGAGGGGTCGGCCTCGGGTGTTATGTCGTTTACCCCTCACGTCCCCATTACTAGACCGTTTATTACGGTTACCCTTTTTGTTGGTAATACTACCGTGATTACCAAAGCCTTGATAGATTCAGGGGCTGCTGACAATCTTATGGATGAGAGTTTTGCTAAAACCGCATCTTTGACTCTGATCCAAAAGGTCACTCCCTTGGCTGTGGAGGCCATAGATGGTAGACCACTGGAGAAACCTCTGGTGACCCATGAGACCAAAGAACTGGTTATGTCTGTGGGTGCCTTGCACAAGGAAAGATTGTCCTTTCAAATAATCAACTCCCCTACAGCCTCTGTCGTTTTGGGCTTCCCCTGGTTGGTTAAACACAATCCGATGATTGATTGGGGTTGCTTGGAGATTCTCTCCTGGGGGAAATCTTGTCAAAGGGAATGTATGACTCGTGTTTGTCCTGTTGGCTTGCTTAATGTACCCACAGCCAAACCACTTTCTGTTTATGTTCCTCCTGTGTATGCGGACCTAGCTAAGGTGTTTGAAAAAAGGGAGGCAGACAAACTACCCCCGCACCGTGAATATGATTGTGCCATAAACCTCTTACCTGGTACTATGCCACCTAGGGGTAAGGTATACCCTCTTTCTGAAAAAGAGAACCAGGTAATGGAGGAGTACATACAGGAAGCCTTAAGTAAAGGTTTTATCAGAAGGTCCTCCTCTCCTGCTGGGGCTGGTTTCTTTTTTGTTGCAAAAAAGGAGGGTGACCTACGGCCTTGTATAGACTACAGGGGCCTGAACAATATAACGATTAAAAACGCCTACCCTATTCCCCTCATCACGGAGTTGTTTGACCGGGTCAAAGGTTCTAAATACTTCACTAAATTAGACCTCAGGGGGGCTTATAACCTTGTTCGTATAAAGGAGAATGATGAGTGGAAAACAGCATTCAATACACGTAGCGGACATTACGAGTATCTAGTCATGCCTTTTGGACTGTGTAATGCTCCCGCTGTGTTTCAGGACCTCATAAACGATGTCCTCAGGGATCTATTGCATGTCTGTGCCGTGGTGTACCTTGACGACATCCTTGTATATTCCCCTGATTTGCAGACACATCATAATCATGTTAGGATGGTGCTTAAAAGGTTATTACAGAACGGACTTTATTGTAAATTAGAAAAATGTTTGTTTGATCAGACCTCGGTGCAATTTCTAGGATATATAATTTCCGAACAGGGTTTCAGTATGGATCCTGCTAAGTTAGAAGCCATACTATCCTGGCCGCTTCCCCAAGGTCTTAAGGCTATCCAGCGTTTTATAGGATTTGCCAACTATTACAGGAAATTTATAAGAAACTTTTCACCACTTATCTCCCCTATAACGAAGCTGACTAAGAAAGGTCTACACCCTAGGGTTTGGACTCCTGAAGCCCTTAAGGCCTTCGACACTCTCAAGAAGGCATTTGCCTCTGCTCCAGTACTACGCCACCCTGATCCTTCTCTTCCCTTTGTTATGGAAGTGGACGCTTCTGAATCAGGCGTGGGAGCAGTACTGTCACAGAGGTCATCGTATGACGAACCCCTCCATCCCTGTTGCTACTTTTCAAAAAGGTTATCTGATCCAGAAAAGAATTACGATGTTGGGAACAGGGAACTATTAGCTATTGTGTTAGCTTTTAAGGAATGGAGGTACTTATTAGAGGGTTCTAGACACAAAGTTATGGTCATAACAGATCATAAGAACCTCTCCTATATAGCTGATGCTAGAAGGTTGTCCGCCCGGCAGGCTAGATGGTCTCTATTTCTTTCACGCTTCCAATACGTGATTACCTATAGACCTGGTTGCCGGTAATGCCAAAGCTGACGCTATCTCTCGACAGTATGAACCTCTAGAATCTGTTAACCCGACCCCTGAACCTATTGTACTTGCGTCTCAGATAATAGCTGCTACCCGTTTGGTTGTTTCGTCTCTTGTTCTTGATAATATTAAGACATACCAAACTCAAGCACCCCCTGAGACGCCTGTTGGCAGACTATACGTTAAAGTGAATGACAGAAAGAAGTTGTTAACTTTATTTCACACCGCCAAAACTGCTGGTCATCCGGGGGTTACCAAGACTTATAAGGGCCTCCTTCAACAGTTCTGGTGGCCTTCACTCAAGCGAGACGTAGTGGATTTTGTGCAGGCTTGTCGGGTCTGTACGCAGTGTAAGTCCCCTAATGTGAGACCCCAGGGTCTCCTGATGCCTCTATCGATACCCAAGAAACCATGGACCCACTTATCCATGGATTTTATTGTAGACCTTCCTCCTTCCGATGGTCAGACAGTGATATTAACTGTGACGGATAGGTTCTCTAAAATGGCGCACTTTATTCCGCTTAAGAAACTACCTTCTGCGATTCAGCTTGCTCAGGTGTTTGCCAAGGAAGTGTTCCGCTTGCATGGGGTACCTGAGGATATTGTATCTGACAGGGGTCCTCAATTTGTCTCTCGGTTTTGGAGGGGTTTTTGTGCTGAGATGGGGGTCTCCTTGTCGTTTACTTCCTCCTATCACCCGCAATCTAATGGTGCAGCCGAACGTGCTAATCAGTCTGTGGAATTGTATTTGCGCTGCTTCACTAATGCGCACCAGGATGACTGGTCTCGCCTCCTTCCGTGGGCTGAATTTGCCAGGAATACGGTGTCTCATTCGTCTACTGGCTTAAGTCCTTTTGAGGTTGCTTATGGGTTTCGGCCTTCCGTCCTTCCCGGTGCATTCTCCGACAAGGGAATGCCCGCTTTGGACCAGCACCTCGCCTCTTTGCGGAAGATGTGGGGTCAGGTCCATGTTGCGCTGTCCCGTTCAGCGGCTGCTCAGAAGAAGTTTGCTGATCGCCATAGGGGTGCGGCCCCTTCCTATGTTCCGGGTGATAGGGTATGGTTGTCCTCTAGGAACCTCCGCCTCAAGGTTCCCTCGATGAAGTTCGCTCCCAGGTTCCTTGGTCCCTACAAGGTGTTACGTAGGGTTAACCCCGTTTCCTACTCCCTGGACTTGCCCTCTTCCATGCGCATTCCGAACACGTTTCACGTTTCGCTTTTGAAGCCCTTGCTTTGCAACAGGTTCTCTCGTCCCCTCGGGCGGCCTGTTTCCCCTCGCGCTGTCCCCAGTGATGTGTACGAAGTGGCTGCCCTTCTCGACTCTCGTGTTTCTAGGGGTCGGCTGCAATATCTGGTGGATTGGAAGGGGTACGGCCCTGAGGAGCGATCTTGGGTTTCGTGCTCTGATCTGCACGCTCCCTCTTTGGTCCGCTCCTTTCATGCCCGGTTTCCTTTGAAGCCTTCAGCTTCCCGCCCTCTGGGCAGTCTTCGAGGGGGGGGTAATGTCAGGATCCCGCGGGCGGCTGCAAGGGGAGGCTGCAGTCCGATCACGGTACTCACCCTCCAGCCGTCCGCGGTCCCCTTCTCCACGTGGGTTCGGCGAGCGGCATCCCTCCGGCCTCGGATGCCGCCCGCGTCTTCCTCCACGCCCCCCAGCGGCAGCATGCATGACGCTGCACGCTGGAAGACTGTCCAAGATATGTCACGCCGGGATCAGTCACCTGACCCGGCATTAAAGGCACAGTGCCTCAATCACAGTGGGAGGTTTAGATATCTCCCACGTGTGATTGTTAATTCTGATTGGAAATTATCCAATCAGAATTAACCTGATGGTTTAAATACTTACCTTTCCTGTTCCTCCCTGCCCTGTTGTGGTCTTTGCTTAATAGTATTGATACTGAACGTGTGCTTTCTGGTTACGTACTCCCTGGCTTGTTATACTGACTTTGTGACTTTCTCCTACCCTTTGACCTCGGCTTGTTTCTCGTTATTCTGTTTTCTGGTTCCCCTTACTTGGCTTGTCTCCTGACTATTCTGTGTGTGCTTAGCCCGGCCACTCTAAGGACCGGTACGGCACACTTTCTGTGTGTGTGTCTGTGTGTGTGTTGGCGTGTTGGGTTCCCCGAATCGTGACAAAAAGTCTTTAAAGGATCACTATAGGGTCAGTAACACAAACATGTATTCCTGACCCTATAGTGAAAACCCACCATTTTGGTGGCTTTCCCCTGCCCCCCCCCCCTCCTCAGAATGGGTTAAAACTCACCTTATTTTCAGCTCTCCATGGGTCTGCCAGCGCTGGCCCTGCCCCCTTGGTGACATCATCAGAATTGCTGATTTTTAGCCAACCCAATGCTTTCCCATGGGAAAAACATTGGATTGGCTAAAATTGACAAGGAGACGGGCCATTCAGTACCTCCTCGTAGAGGAGGTGCTGAAAATTGCGGAAAATTCAGCATCCCCATGCAGAACCTGAGACAGGAAGCACCTCCAGTGGCCATCTTAGTAGTGGCCACTTGGAGGTGTCCCTAGGGACAATGTAAACACTGCCTTTTCTCTGAAAAGGCAGTGTTTACGGGGGCGGAGCCGACTGAGCAACTGAGAGGACGCATTTCTCAGAGCTCCGTCTCTGACCTGCATAAAATCAGAGATATATGGTGGAAATCTGGCCCAAAACCTTCCTGCAAAACATCCAGGTACGGGCTACACGACCATGGGGAGGAAATCTAAAAAAGCGAAAGCCGAAAGAAGCCCCCACGGGAGGGACATTGGCGAGATGCTTCGGCTCTCGCACCAGGCCGCATGGCCCAAAATGGCGCAGCAGGACGACCTTTCCTCTTACTCGTCTGAGGATTTCGCCACTGACATCCTGGAAGGTGCAACCTACAGGCAACCACCGGCAAGCAAACAGGTACCCCCAGGGCCTGGGGACCCGGTCACAGCCCACCAACTAAAGCCAATGTTGGCGGAACTCCGCAAAGATTTGGCGGCAGACATGGCCCACTATAGAAAGGCCATTGACGGTGCCACGAAAAAAATTACACAGCTAGAGGCTAACTCAAGCGCCCATGACACAAGGCTTCAGGCAATTGAACGGCAAGTCACAGACCTGGTCCAATGGCAAACCGCTACCAATGACAGGCTTGACGCCATAGAAGACCGAAGAAGACGCTACAACTTAAAGCTGAGGGGGATACCGGAATCGGTAGGCCTAGATGACTTACCCCATTACGTCAGGCGCCTCCTTGAAGTCCTACTCCCGCCAAAACGGGTGAAAACCATTAAAATCGACGGAATGTTCAGGCTGCCAAATGGCCCCGAGCACCGACAGCGGCAACAGCAGACCTCATACTGCGGTTCCAAACACAAGCTGACAAGATCTCAATCGTGACCGCACTGCGGGGAAAAAACCCCCTACGGTTTGAAGGGGCCTCACTGACAGCATTCCCAGATCTGACCAGGAACACTATAGCCTGGCGAAAAGCCCTACAACCCCTCCTGCACCATCTTCGGACCAAAGAAATCCCTTACAGATGGGGCACCCCCCGTGCCGTATCATTTACTCTCAACGGAACTACATATAAGGCGCAAGACAAACAGGAGCTGGAAGCTCACCTGCAAGCGACTGGTATCTTTCAAGCGGCACCGGCGTCCGGACGGACCATAGCCCAACTGAATCCGGATACCATACGGGATTTTACCCCACGGAACTCCACCAGAACCTCCCCGGGCAGATCGCCTACTTGAAGTACCACCTACAAGCCGCCTCATAATGACTTACCCTTATTTTTCATTCCACCTTCCACGCAGACGAAACGTCTCATGCAGTCAGAGACTCGATCTCAGCAGATTCACCAACACCTTCTCTTACTCCTTTTATTTTTATTGTTCTATTGTAGTATTGTTTTGTTTTACTTAATATGCTCTCTAACATTTTCCTTTGTGATTTCCAATGTGTTCACACATAGTGAAACCGACACTGTCACCTCCATACAACCAGCATTATACCTCTCCGCATTATACCACGAGTAAACTCGCAGGGTGGCAGATACCTACCTAGTAACGATCTCACTAACCCGCATTACACTGCGACATCCTCATCCCCCCCCCCTCCATGCCGACACACTAGGATCCACTTCGCTTACGACTACCTCGAACAAAGGCAAAGGGGGTAGCCCCCCAGGGCAGTCGCATAGAGAGCGACACCACGTTCACATCACCCTCACGAAGGGCATCATTGATACCACTACACAGTTTTTTCTTCTCTAAAGTTGATCTTCTAATATTATAAACTTGTGCAAAGTTATGTAAGCCATATATGTTATAAATATCTGTTGATAATACGAACGGGCGCCGTTGTGGCTCAGAATGCTTCACTGTTACCTATCTGCACGCAAAAATAAAGAATTTAAAAAAAAAAAAAGGCAGTGTTTACATGAAAATGCCTTTAGTTGTAGTTGTAGCTGTAGTTATTCTGGTGACTATAGTGTCCCTTTAAATTGTAAATGTTAGCAGTCTTTCAAATATAATGCTATACATGCCCTTCTTTGTTCTTTGTTAATTTGTTAAATGTGTCTTTATACGCTATTACTCCTACAATGCTTATGTTAGCTATACAGTGAATTGAGGTTACTTTCTGATGGAATTGTGTAATTTAGGCCATTATAGCGGAGAAGGAAAGATTGTTGAGTTGGAAAAATGTACTTCTTTACTTCTTTTTAACCTATAATTTATAATCCCCTTGTCAATCCACAGTTTACACAACAAACTCCCATGCAATGCAAATGTCTCCCTCACTAAGGAACTCCATATCTTATGAAATATTTGTTCCATTCTACTTTGTTAGTTTTTAATGGCAACCATCAGTTTGTTCTCTGAGTACATGTGCAAGCCATTATTTTATTTACTCCCTGTAATGGGTTTAAATCAGATCTGAGCAGCTGTTCTGCCATTTTGTGTCCTTTTGTTTTGTGAAACAATTCAGTAACGTTCAATAAAAACCTGTGAAGTCACGTACACTACATTATTTCAGGTCCAGAGAGAATTTTAGTCAAATTTCCAAAAGTCCCACACAGCTTTAAAAAGTAGGTAATTCAAAGAAAGACACGGGTGGAAAAAAAATTAAAATAAATCCCAGAACAAACACAGCTTGGAAAAACTAACAAGTTAAAAATAGTGCGTAGACTTTTTAAACTCCACAGTACAAAAATAATTTCATGTCCTGTAGATAAGATCTCAAGTGTGAAAGTACATCAAATATATCTTCTTGATATATGTTAACATAACAGCAGCCATTATATAGGATATCTTGCAAGGTATAAAATACTTGAGAATGTTGTACAAGAGTAATAAGGGCCTTATTTTTAATGGTGAACTGCACAGTTTCATTTGTCAAAATGACACTACATCAACAGCCGACTAGACGGCTGCTGCCAACCTCCTCCCAACAATTTATGGGATCTTAGTCTGCAATCCAAGTTCTTATGTGCAGTGAGGATTTTGGCTTATGCTGTTAAACTACTAATGTGATTTTTTTTTTTTTATGTTTCTGTGTCAGTTTCATAGTTTGCATTTACAGAGCGCCTCACATTAACATTTCACAGCTCTTGAAAAGCTCTAGAAAATGTTCAGCTGAATGCGTAATTCATGCTTTGAGGAGCTGAAAAGGAGCTAGCTACTGAGATGCTGCCCAGACCAAAATACCGGAATGTTTACAAACCGACTAGGATATGGACATTTTGTAGAACAACATTAGAGTAATTTTGAGGTCAATAGACTGACATTTTAAAATTCCTATACACATGCTTTTTATTTTAATCAATTATTATACAGCAGAATTGCTGCGCACTTAAAGCGGCACTGTCATGCCGAATTCCGTTTTTTTTTTAACCCCCCTCCCGCCTCAACTACATCCAATCGACCCCCTAGTCATCCCCAAATGCCCCTATGCCCCCCACATTACCTATTTTTTATTCTTTATCTTCTGCCCCGATCTTTATTCAGGGCGCCGCCATCTTTGTGTGGGTAGGTGAAGTCCCTGTGGGACACGTCATCTACCCACACTACACAGACTGTGAGATTCCCGCACATGCCCAGTGAAACACCTGGACATGCGAACGGGAATTTCACCTATTCATTCATTCATCAGACAGACGAATGAATGAATAGAAAAAATCAGACGAACAAACTAACACTTCAGTGTTAGTTTGTTCGTTCGGTTTATTACAAGGAGGGAGCTACCGGCGTGCAGCTCCCTCCTTGCATTATGTAAAGACAGAAGCGGCAGGGAGCAGTGCTCCCCACCACTTCATTAGCCCCCCAGGTCCTCCCCTCACTCTATGGGGGTCAATATGACCCCCATAATAGCACAAGGGAGATTCAAATCTCCCCAATGCCCCTACTCGCTATATCGCGAGTAGGGGCATGTCCACTAAACAGTGAGCAGCCTGTGGCTGCTCACTGTAAAAAAAAAAAAAAAAAAAAAAGGGTAATAAGGGGGGGACGGGGGACCTACTGTCCTCCCCCGCCGGCCCCCACCCCTGGACGGCGGGTGGGGGCCATAATGGGAATGAGGGGGGACCTACTGTCCTCCCCTCAGGCCCCCACCCCTGGGCGGCGGGTGGGGGCCATAATAGTAATAAGGGGGGGGGGACCTACTGTCCTCCACCCCCCGGCCCCCACCCCTGGGCGGCGGGTGGGGGCCATAATAGTAATAAGGGGGGGGGGGACCTACTGTCCTCCACCCCCCGGCCCCCACCCCTGGGCGGCGGGTGGGGGCCATAATAGTAATAAGGGGGGGGGACGGGACCTACTGTCCTCCCCCCCCCGGCCCCCACCCCTGGGCGGCGGGTGGGGGCCATAACAGTAACAGGGGGGGGGACCTACTGTCCTCCCCCCCGGCCCCCACCCCTGGCCGGCGGGTGGGGGCCATAATAGTAATAAGGGGGGGGGATCTACTGTCCACCCCCCCCCCCGGCCCCCACCCCTGGGCGGCGGGTGGGGGCCATAACGATAATGGGGGGGGACCTACTGTCCTCCCCCCGCCCCCACCCCTGGGCGGCGGGTGGGGGCACTAAGTAAATTCCCCCCCCCCCCCCCATCAAGGTGACTAGGGGTGCCCAAGCCCCTAGTCACCCACCCCCCACCCAAATAAAAAATGCCCCTACCTACCCCCCTCACCCTAAAAAATAGTGAGGGGGGAATAAAATTGCTAACCTGTAAAGTAAAATTAAACTTACCATTCGACGTCTTCTTTTTTCTAAAATCTTCATTTTTCAGCCCCAAAAAAGGCCAAATAAAAAACCATCATAGCCGTCGAACTAAAAATAAAATAAAAAACCCGAGCGCAAAAAAAAAAAACCCGACGAAAAAGAAAAAACCCGAGCGCACAAAAAAAATAATCCATCTTCACCCATGGAGGGCTCCGCGCAGACTGAGCTCCGCAGGGCGGGGCAAGGCTTATAAAGCCTTGCCCCGCCCTGCAATTAGCCTAAGAACACTCTGATTGGTGGGTTTAAGCCAATCAGAGTGCTCTTTGTCATTTTACAAGCGAGGGAAAGTTCTTTGGAATTTTCCCACGCTTGTAAAATGACACAGAGCACTGTGATTGGATGGCTTGAAATCCATCCAATCACAGTGCTCTGTGTCATTTTACAAGCGTGGGAAAATTCTTTGGAACTTTCCCACGCTTGTAAAATGACACAGAGCACTGTGATTGGATGGCTTGAAATCCATCCAATCACAGTGCTCTGTGTCATTTTACAAGCGTGGGAAAGTTCCAAAGAACTTTCCCACGCTTGTAAAATGACACAGTGCTCTGTGTCATTTTACAAGCGTGGGAAAATTCTTTGGAACTTTCCCACGCTTGTAAAATGACACAGAGCACTGTGATTGGATGGATTTCAAGCCATCCAATCACAGTGCTCTGTGTCATTTTACAAGCGTGGGAAAATTCTTTGGAACTTTCCCACGCTTGTAAAATGACACAGAGCACTGTGATTGGATGGATTTCAAGCCATCCAATCACAGTGCTCTGTGTCATTTTACAAGCGTGGGAAAATTCCAAAGAACTTTCCCACGCTTGTAAAATGACACAGAGCACTGTGATTGGATGGATTTCAAGCCATCCAATCACAGTGCTCTGTGTCATTTTACAAGCGTGGGAAAATTCCAAAGAACTTTCCCACGCTTGTAAAATGACACAGAGCACTGTGATTGGATGGATTTCAAGCCATCCAATCACAGTGCTCTGTGTCATTTTACAAGCGTGGGAAAATTCCAAAGAACTTTCCCACGCTTGTAAAATGACAAAGAGCACTCTGATTGGCTTAAACCCACCAATCAGAGTGTTCTTAGGCTAATTGCAGGGCGGGGCAAGGCTTTATAAGCCTTGCCCCGCCCTGCGGAGCTCAGTCTGCGCGGAGCCCTCCATGGGTGAAGATGGATTATTTTTTTGTGCGCTCGGGTTTTTTCTTTTTCGTCGGGTTTTTTTTTTTGCGCTCGGGTTTTTTATTTTATTTTTAGTTCGAAGGCTATGATGGTTTTTTATTTGGCCTTTTTTGGGGCTGAAAAATGAAGATTTTAGAAAAAAGAAGACGTCGAATGGTAAGTTTAATTTTACTTTACAGGTTAGCAATTTTATTCCCCCCTCACTATTTTTTAGGGTGAGGGGGGTAGGTAGGGGCATTTTTTATTTGGGTGGGGGGTGGGTGACTAGGGGCTTGGGCACCCCTAGTCACCTTGATGGGGGGGGGGGGATTTACTTAGTGCCCCCACCCGCCGCCCAGGGGTGGGGGCCGGGGGGGGGGCAGTAGGTCCCCCCCCCCCCTTATTACTATGATGGCCCCCACCCGCCGCCCAGGGGTGGGGGCCGGGGGGGGGAGGACAGTAGGTCCCCCCCCCCTATTACTATTATGGCCCCCACCCGCCGGCCAGGGGTGGGGGCCGGGGGGGAGGACAGTAGGTCCCCCCCCTTGTTACTGTTATGGCCCCCACCCGCCGCCCAGGGGTGGGGGCCTGGGGGGGGGGGAGGACAGTAGGTCCCCCCCCTATTACTATTATGGCCCCCACCCGCCGGCCAGGGGTGGGGGCCGGGGGGGAGGACAGTAGGTCCCCCCCCCTACTACTATTATGGCCCCCACCCGCCGCCCAGGGGTGGGGGCCGGGGGGGGGAGGACAGTAGGTCCCCCCCCCTCTTATTACCATTATGGCCCCCACCCGCCGGCCAGGGGTGGGGGCCGGGGGGGAGGACAGTAGGTCCCCCCCCCCTACTACTATTATGGCCCCCATCCGCCGCCCAGGGGTGGGGGCCGGGGGGGAGGACAGTAGGTCCCCCCCCCCCTTTATTAACATTATGGCCCCCACCCGCCGCCCAGGGGAGGGGGCCGGGGGGGGAGGACAGTAGGTCCCCCCCCCCTCATTATCTTTATGGCCCCCACCCACCGCTCAGGGGTGGGGGCCGGGGGGGGGGGACAATAGGTCTCCCTCCCTTATTTTACTTAACGGCCCCCACCCGTCATTTAGGGGTGGGGGGCAATATTTATTTATTTTTTTTTCTACAGTGAGCAGCCACAGGCTGCTCACTGCTTACTAGACATGCCCCTACTCGCGGTATAGCGAGTAGGGGCATATTATTTACTAATACCAAGTCATTTTTACTTGGTGTTAGTAAATTTGGCTGAAAGACCAGTTTAGGTCTTTCAGCCTTTTAGTAGATAGCTCCCTGATACCGTGGGAATTAGGGAGTTATCTACTAAGCGGCTGCAAGATGCAGCCACAGCAATGAATAGGATCGGAGTTTCATTCATTTGAATGAAATTCCGATCCGAACAAAGTACCGAATTGCATCCTAACACCAATGGAGAAACAGTGCTCATTCTGTTAGGATGCAATTCGGCAGTTTTGCCGGCGTTCTGTCTAAGTGACAGGACTTTCGGCAATACTGACAGGAAGCATTGTGGGAACTGGGAGGAAAGCTAGGGATCATGGGAAAATTGCTCTGACCAGCGGAAATGAAGCACACTTTGCTCCTCCGCTGGTCAGAGCTGGTCAAGCGGAGGAATCCCATAAGACAAAGAGTCCCTACTTTGTCTTATGGTTTTAAAGAAAACTAAAGAAGAATGGAAGAAATGAATAACAGATCCCGAGAGAGGGTGAGAAGAGGAAGAGATTGAGGAAAGGTAAGTTCGGCATGACAGTGCCGCTTTAAAATCTTTTGGAGAATTAACCCAATGGTTCCATTTATGCTCTTACCTGATGTTTAGTGGTGAGAGGTTAAACTATATAGCAGAGGCGACCATTATTCCAACACTTAGAGGGCAGCATGGTGTGGTCTATGCCACATGCTTTTTCTCCACTTGTTTTAGGTCAGCTTTTATATAAAAAGTACAAGGGACCTCCTACTTCACCATGTCAGCTGGTTGTGTAGATCTGCAGTGTCTATCTAGTCTGAGTATTTTAATTTACCAGAATTGATGATCAAACAGTGGAAGTGAAATCAAAAAAAGTGTATTAAGTGTTGTATTTTTGATATATCTACCTATACATTTTCTAAAGGTTACTGTATATGTGGCCGTCTGGATGTGGGCATCTTGCAGATGGTTGCCTTATAGTGGTAACGTGACTATCTGGATATTCATTCAGGGCAGTTCAAGTACTTTGCATATGTGGAGTGTCATTGTCATTGCAGCCATTAAGCTCTTTTTTTTCACTGTCTGGACTCTCCTGTTTAACCCCTCTTTTTCAGAGACAGTTTATCATGTCATGATTGCTCAGCCTGTCCTCCAAATCAATATTTATTTTATTATTATGACAGAAGGACAAATCAACAACAAGCAAAAAGAAAAAAATAACTGCATTCATATAACGTCAGATGGCTATCATCCAATTATTTTCATGTTTTTTTTTTTCTTGCTACTCTTCCTACTTACTAAGGGATGTCTAGGGAATATATCTCCTTACGCCTTCCATTTTACATACAAATCTGTATATTTCTAAGTTTGTTTTTCTCAAAGAGACATGTGACTAAAATCCAAGTCAAGAAGAGTATTACTTCATTTTTTGTGGCAAAATTGGGAATAATTTCTAATTGGGGTTTCCAGCTACCTTTCGATCAACAGCAAAGATGAAAGGTTAAAGTTTATAGACCTCAATCTTTTTTAAACTCTAACATGTACCTATATCACTGGCTGTTTGTGTTCAACTGCAATTTGCATCTCTCTCGTTTATTGCATCAACACATATTACATAACGTTTTTTTAAAGGACAAAATGGGCTTCAATTTGATGTGACATATACATATATAAAATATAATTTTTTATTTAAAAAAATGTAAAATTAAAAAACATTTGAAAAATATTTTTTTTCACAGTTTTGGCAATAAAAGTGTGTGCAAAATATGTCAAGCTTAGGAAAAGTAATTAAAAACAACATTAATTTATGTGTCTTGTTTTTCAAAGTGCAAAATATGTATTGGATTTCAGCTTATTTTAAAAGTTACAGGTCACAAAATACAAGGAGTAATATAAAATGTCAATGTGAAACAAATTTAGAAGTTGGTATGTTTGACTTGTAAGTTTAACAGCCGTCACAGAAAACAAAATTGCTACACAAAAGTATATATGTACCGTATTTATCGGCGTATAACACGCACCGGCGTATAACACGCACCTCATTTTTAGAAAGAAATTCCAGGAAATTTCCCCCCTCCCATAGTATTCCCCCCCCCTCATCCCATAGTATTCCCCCCTCATCCCATAGTGTTCCCCCCTCATCCCATAGTGTCCCCCCCTTTCCATAGTATACCCCCCTCCCATAGTATTCTCCCCCCTCCCCTCCCATAGTATTCTCCTCCTCCCCTCCCATAGTATTCTCCCCCCCTCCCCTCCCATAGTATTCTCCCCCCCTCCCCTCCCATAGTATTCTCCCCCCTCCCCTCCCATAGTATTCTCCCCCCTCCCCTCCCATAGTATTCTCCCCCCTCCCCTCCCATAGTATTCTCCCCCTCCCCTCCCATAGTATTCTCCCCCTCCCCTCCCATAGTATTCTCCCCCCCCTCCCCTCCCATAGTATTCTCCCCCCTCCCCTCCCATAGTATTCTCCCCCCTCCCCTCCCATAGTATTCTCCCCCTCCCCTCCCATAGTATTCTCCCCCTCCCCTCCCATAGTATTCTCCCCCTCCCCTCCCATAGTATTCCCCCCCCCTCATCCCATAGTATTCCCCCCTCATCCCATAGTGTTCCCCCCTCATCCCATAGTGTCCCCCCCTTTCCATAGTATACCCCCCTCCCATAGTATTCTCCCCCCTCCCCCTCCCATAGTATTCTCCCCCTCCCCTCCCATAGTATTGTGCACACTTCCTTTCAGTCCCGCCGGAAACCGGAACATGAAATTAAAGTTCCTGTACCGCGGTGCAAGCTGTGAAGCCGGCCCACGCTTCAGGACAGGTAAGTAATTATGGGATATCGGCGTATAACACGCACCCACGATTTTCCCCCTATTTTCAGGGGAAAAAAGTGCGTGTTATACGCCGATAAATACGGTATATAAAGTAGACATCACAGGATATTTATCTAAGGGTATTTTGACACTTTTCCCCACCAATCTCTGCTAAATAGTGTAGTAAAATTGTTTTTTTTTTTCTGGTTTTTGAAATACACACATATAACAAGGTTTTTTGAATGTGCATTTTGTAAACCTGCTGTGTGCTATTCCTGGTCAAAATCCCATATTGTGTTTAGCTACATCTGCTGAGTATAACAATCCCCCCAATGTATGCATTTTCCACTATTTTGGGAAGCTACAATGAAATATAAGAGGCAAGACTATTTCAGTTTCTACAGTTAGAAAACTCAAAGATGTTTGATGGACCTATGTCTTATTTTGGGCCATTATAGCAGTTTGGTTGTTCAAATGACCACACAAAGGCCTTCCCTTCATGAAAGTAGACACTCCAGGGTATCTCATATGGCATATATTGTGCCTTAAGATGTCGCCATTTTTTCACCATTATATGTCAAAGTTTGTGGTAAAAAATATTTTTCGCATTGTTTTACTTAAGCATTACATTTGTGCTGGGCATTATGTATATTTGATATGTTCCACTATGATCAAATACCCTAATTATGCTCAGCTAACTCTTCTGAGTAAAACAATACCCCCAACGTATGCCTTTGACACTATTTTGTGATGCTACAGTGCCATATAGGAGACCTGACCATTTCAGTTTTTAGAGTAGAAGTTTGAGACGGATTTGCAGGGCCTATGTTTTAATTTGGGCCATTATAGCAGTTTGACTGTTTCAATAACCGCACAAAGGCCTACCATTTGTGAAAGTAGACACTCCAGGGTATCTCATATGGCATATATTGTGCCTTAACATGTTGCCATTTTTTCACCATTACATGTCAAAGTTTGTGGTAAAAAAATATTTTTCTGACTTTAAACTTATGCATTACATTTGTGCTGGGCATTTTGTATATTTGATATGTTCCAATATGATCAAGCAACCCAAATTATGCTGAGCTAACGCCTCTGAGTAAAACAATAACCCCAATGTTTGCCTTTGGAAGTATTTAGTGAAGCTACAGTGCCATATAGGAGACCTGACTATTTCAGTTTTTACAGTAGAATTTTGAGAGATGAATTTGATAGGTTTATGTCTCATTTTGGGGTCTAATAGTAGGTTGCTTATTCAACCTTTCCCCACAAAGGCTTACCATGAATTTGATAGGTTTATGTCTCATTTTGGGGTCTAATAGTAGGTTGCTTATTCAACCTTCCCCCACAAAGTCTTACCATGAATTTGATAGGTTTATGTCTCATTTTGGGGTCTAATAGTAGGTTGCTTATTCAAACTTCCCCCACAAAGCCTACCATTTTTTTAGAAGACACCCCAGAGTATTTCCAAAGGCCCATTTTGAATATTAGCGTAGGTTAATTTTTTCGCTAGTTATTACCAAGTCTAGTAGTAGTAAGCATTTTCTCTGCCTTTTTACACACACTTTGAGATTATACTGCATAGTTTGCAATCCTCACGTGTGCTACGGCAGTATAACGCTTCATATGTCGCTCAGCTATGTCGTCTGACTACAGTAATAACCATGGGTGTAATTTTCCCAGGTATATGTGGATGTTGAAGGGGAAAATTTGAGACTTGGCCATTCCAGGTTTTTTTCAAACTTTGAATTTTTACGCTTGGTCCATGTCCCATTTTGGGTCAAACTCTGAGGCACTGTTTGTCACCTCTGAATCCGCTGTCAGAATTCTCTAAGCTTCCGCGGCACTGAACTTCCTAAGCATGGAAAATCTATTGGCCATGAGTATGAAATAATTTAAAGCAGTTCCCAATACAAAGGCCAGGTTGAGAGGGACAATCAGAGAAGTAGAAGCTGGTCTCTATTCGAATGCCCCTCTGGTAACGCACCGTGCACCTTTTTGGGGGGGTCTTTTTTGGCGGGGTTGGTGGTATCCTAAAGCAGAATTGACCTGTCAGAATACCTCTGCTGCTAGGCCCTATTGATGGCTCTCCACTGTGGCACTCAGTGAGCAGCAGAGAAATGAGCTGAAACTGAAATGTAAGAACATTAAATTTCAGCTAAGGATTTGCCTTTTTAAAAAGGATGAATGCATTGTGAGTAGCCATTTGCATTAAATAAATGTCCACTTTCTTATACCAGCATTTTTGGAGGGGTATGCTATTATAATAATTATCAATGTAGAGGTGGTACCCATTGTTCAGTAGTGGGTTCATTAGATTCAAAACTTTTTTCCGCTTGTCCCAACTACATCAGGGCAACCTGGGGGATCCCGGTATAAACATACCCACTGCTACTTTTACATAACTTGTATAGCTTGATGCCATATCGGGATCTTTTGGCTGGGATGTATCGCTTGAACCCCAGTCTACCCTTGTACTGCATTAGGGACTCGTCTATACATATATTCTTTTGGGGAGTATAAATTGTGCCAAATTCTTTATTTAAATTGTTAATTATGGGGCAGATTTTAGATAATTTATCATACTGCGGATGATCTCTTGGATGGCACTTTGAATTGTCATTAAAGTGCAAAAAACGCAGTATTGATTCATTTCTAGGCCTACTCATGGTCTGGGAGAAAATAGGGGTATTGCATATTGGGTTTTTGGACCAGTATATTCGAATGTTGGGCTTTTTTATAATGTCCATTAGCATGGTTAGTGCTCAGAACTGTTTTAATTCTGGCACACTGGTGGGGTACCAGCTCCCTTTTGTGGTAAGGTGACTTGCTGCATTTTGTGCCAGATACTATGCTGCATAAAGATTTGTCTGTGTAACAATCTGCCCTAAAAATTCATCCCCAAGGAACAACTCCATAAAATCCTGGGAGCTATAGTTGGTCACGTCTGCCTGAATACCAGGAGTGGCAGTGAACACAGGGATGTTGGGTACAAAATTGTTGGGGGGCACCCAGTTATCAGCGCCAGGAGAAGTGCCAGGGGTATTGTCACTTTCTTCATCTGTGTCGGGCACATAGTCACCCGCTGCACTCTCTGAGGCAGTGTCGGATGCCTCCGAGTCGGTTGCTAATACATTATATGCCTCCTCGGCACTAAACCTTCTAAGCAAGGTGAAAGCTTAAAATTAACTTTAACTAAATAATGTATTCTTTTTTTTTTTTTTTTTACTTTTTTATGAACTTTTTAATACTTTTTTCACTTTTTAAAAACTTAACCCCTGCAGGTAAGAACAGAAATCAGATCACCGCTAAACACAGTGCTTATACCTAGCAAAGCAGAAATGCTTTGACTTAAAATAAACATTTTTTCTCTTTTTTCCTTTTTTTCACTTTTTTTTTATTTTCTAAACTTTTAAGAACTTTATAAACATTTATACAAATGTTTAACTTCCTAGTTACCCTGATGCTAGATTCCTCAATTTCCCCTAGCTTCCACCCACCCCAGCTGGCTGTCACAGTGATCACATGTGCTGGGACAGCGCTATTGGCTGTTGCAGGTCTTCCTCAAATGCCGAGGCACCCAGCAACAGCGTTAACCCCACGATCGCTGCGATTGCGGCGATCTGGCGTTAACTTTAGTAAATGACGGAAATTTTCCATCAAGCGTCCTTAAGGGTAGGTCTGCCTTGACGGAAAATTTTCGACAAGCGTCGTTAAGGGGTTAATGTAACACAGATATAACAAAACAAAAAAAAGGACCAAAACAAAATTGTATAAACTTCGAGACAAATGAAATGTACAGATATATAGGTAAATGTAGATACATAATCAAAAATAAGTAAATACATACATAAAGTCTCCCCACTCTTTCCTCTTTTCTCTTAAGCTTGTTTTTCCAGAAAAAAAACTGTAGAAATACATTCATCCATTTAAATAAATCCTATTAATCATCTTATTTTATTTTAATTGTCTCTGGTGTCTCGGGGTACAAAGTTCCTAATCTAGTATATATTGGAGATCTCTGGAGTCTAGATGCTAGACACATCTTAAAGGCCAATAGTGTATTTATTATGAGGAATATAGTATCTTTATCTGTAGCTGGAAAGTTTAGATGGAAAAGATAAGTCTACGATGTTATTGAGTAAGGGGAATCCAGTATATTTGTAATAATTTCTGATATCTTGTTTTTGTACCTATTTAGGTATGAGCACAACCACCAAATATGGGATTGTGTTCCCATCTTTTGTTTACACCTCCAACAAAAATCACAAGAGTTTGTTTGGAATTTAGCTATATGGAATTTAACCATATACCATCTGTGAGCCAACTTATAAAACTGTTCGTGAAGTTTGATACAGTGAACTGCTTTTTTAGTGCTGTTCCAGGCTTGATGCCACTTCTGAATTGAAAATGATAAATTCAAATCAGTTTCCCATTTTTGAAAAGCTTTAGGTTTATCAATTATAAGAATGTGTGAGATTTTTTAAATTAGATTTTTTTGGCGATGGTATATCAAAAATATCACCCCACATATTTGATTTGGATATAGGATTTACTATAAAAAAAGTTTAATCCTGAAATAGTTGAATTATTCTTTTACAGATAATTTGAATATTCTCACAATCTCCGGGAATTGCATAATTTGGTCTGAGTTAACCATGTCTCCCAACCTATTAATTCCTACTGCTTTCCATGGTTTTAGATTTAACTCTGTAATATAGAGGGATATAATTTTGATAGAAGTGTGTTTAGTAAACATGTTATTATAATTATATCTCTTCCTAATTTTATGTGCTCATAAAACAATGCTCTTTATTAAATGGCTCTCACTCTGCCGTTTTTTTTTTTTTATAGTTTGGGAGAGGACCAACATATTAAGTTAAGTATGGCTCACAAATTCCTATTCTATGTTTTTCAATGTTGTAGCAGCCAAGATTAGTCTCCTTCCTTCTCCTCCAAGCTAACATGTGGAAAAGTTGGAATGAGTCATGATAGCGATATATGTCTGGATATCCCAGGCCGTCCTGCGATGTACTTCTCTTAAGAACTGTATTTGGGATTCTAGGTTTTTTTAGATGCCCAGACAAAGTTAGAAAATACCAAATAATTTTTTTTCAAATGGAGTTTGAAACTTGGTATGGTATAGCTCTAAACAGATAGAGGAGTTTTGGGAGTACATATGATTCCAATATACCAGGCCATCCCAGCCATGAGGTTTCTAGTTTCTTCCATTGAGTTAATAATATATTTAGTTCTCCCAACAGGATTTTGTAGTTCATTGTAACAGTTTCCAATATTTTAGGTTCGATCTTAATTCCTAAATAATCTATAATTTTTTTATATATATATCTAATTGACCAATGTCACCTTAATCTTTCCTCAGTTCATTAGTCATATAGAATGTCAATATTTGAGTTCTAGAGAGGAAAATAGATCTATTGCATCAAAGAGGGCTGGAGAAGAGAGTGAGAGGAAAACCTGATCTGCTTATAATGTAATGGTATGTTCTTGATGACCGAGCTTTATACTTTTGATTTCAATATTTTTTCTAATAAAAGCAGCTATCAGTTCACTTTATTAGGCATAGAGCAGAAGTGCCAAAGGGCATCCCTGCCGTGTGCCGTTTTGGATTTTAAATTAATTTGAATCAATGTAGGGACCTCTGACTTTCGCAGTTAGGTTCATATAGAGAGCCTTCACTTGTTTCAGGAATGTGCCATCTATACCAAACACCTGCAAGGTCTCCAGCATAAACCTCCAATTTATTCAATCGAAAGCCTTTTTGGCATCGAGATCCATTAAGATAGAAGGGGTTTGTTTAAGATGGATTTCTTCTAATATGTTAAAGATTCTGTGGGTGTTCTCTTCGCCTCATCTGCCAAGCATAAATCCAGCCTGGTCTGGATCAATAAGTTTATGGATCACTCGATTAAGTCTCTGTGATAAGATCTTAGAAAAAAAGCTTAACATCTAAATCAATAAGGAAAATGGGCCTATAGTTGGTGACTAGTGTCGGATCTCTCCCAAGCTTTAGAATAGGAAAGATACTGGACTCCATCATCTCTATGAGGAAACCAGTATTTCCCCTAATTGAATTAAACATTCTGCTTAAAAGTGGATTAATTACAGGATCAAGAATTTGAAAAAATAGAGCTGTGAAGCCACCCAGCCCTGGTGCCTTGCCTCTTTTCATTTCCTTTATTGCTAATGATATTTCTGCTGTTGTAAAAGGGTGATTCAAACTCTCTAATTTTCTAGAGATAAGGAAGGGAGATGCAGGTCATTAAGGAATGAACTCATATCAGCATTTTTGGCCACCGGATCCGGTAGATTATAAAGTGATTTATAATACTGGCTAAATGCCTTTCCTATCTGCGCTGGTGAGATACAAATATTACCATCAAATATTATTTATTTTATTCTAGGTTGATGATTATATATTTTTAGTTTCCTGGTCAGTTCTTTCCCAATACCAATATAATACCAATATCGTCTTAGACATGATAGTGATTTCTATGAATTTTCTTGTAATTTTTCTGTTATTTTACCCTGAATAATTTCTATCTCCTCTGTAACCTTACTTGTTGGAATAGCTTTCTGTCTTTCTAGTTTTGCCAGGGAGATATATAGTTCAGTAATATCTCATCCTTCCTTTCACTTCATCCAGTATCCCTTTTTTATCCCTTTTTTTTTTTTTATCAAATATGCTCTTAAAAATCATTTTAAGGTGCACTATAATGTACTATCTTGAACTTCCCCATTGTCATTAAACTCCAAAAAATAGTTGGCCTGCTTAATCTGCTCTTGTTTACTCTCTTCTGATTTTAATATAAAATCATTAATTTTCCATTAAAAAAGAGAACCATATTGGTTATTGCCTTTAAGATTTAAAACAAATGGTGTGTGATCTGACCATGTGATGTTTCCTGTCCTGGAGTTGTTGGTCATCTCCAAGGTAGAACCTGACATCAGAAAAAAAGTCAATTCATCATAAAGATTATTTTTAAAAAGAGAATTTGAAAAAAGTTTAGCCTTAATTCTAATATTATTTTCATATTTACGATATTTAATTGACTTAACTGACCTTCTGTCTTTGTCAGGATCACATGTATGTAAATTGAACTTTAATCACACATGTGAGGCTACTGCAAGATCTAGTAAGCTATTAACAGTGCAGGAGTTAAGAAATTCTAAATTAAACAGATTGGTGTAAACATTAGATTTCACTTTACAGGAAGTGTTTAGGAAGGATGTGCAAGTCACATGCAAGGAGGTGTGACTAGGGCTGCAAAAACAAAGTGATTTAACTCCTAAATGGCTGGAAACTGAGCAGTGAGACTGCAGGGGCATAATCTATACACCAAAACTGCATCATTAAACAAAGTTATTTTGGGAACTATAGTGTCCCTTTAGTTCTAGTTGTGATTTAGTTCTAGTTATGGTTTATATGGTATGTTTACCGTGTGATTTATCCTCCTTTGAGAAGGACTGGAACATGGTCCTGTGATCCCATTAAATTAGGGGAAGTTACCAGCTTCAAATACACAATACCGGCGCTGGAAGGGAGACTTATTTAACTGTCAAAAAGTCTTCCATACTTTACAGAGTGCTACCTACAGACTCTTTCACACTGAGAATGCCTCTCTGCCTCACAAGGTTCACTGGGAGAGCAGAAGGCAGGGAGCTGATTCAGGCTATAAGGGAAATGTAACAATGTAGACAGTAGACTTGCAGACACCTTTGTTCCGAACTGTAATTCATCAGAATTCCGAGCCGAAAAGTAGCCGAATCACAATCCTAACAACTTGTGCAATAACCGTTCATTTTGATTTCTGATTCTGAATTATTCCTGTGTTGCCAAAAAAAGAGACAAATGATGGACAAGAAAGATCATTGATGGCTATCAGACAGTCACGAAATGTGGATTTTATTCACAGATCAAGTGACACAAAAACAATAGAAGGAAAGAGGTGAAGCAATTTCCATATTTATAAATTTATATATTTAGTAAATATATCATATATAATTAAATATAGATTATATGTATATATTTTGCAGTACACCGATTAGCCCATTTTTGTGCCCATTTGTGCCCATTTTAGTTTGTCTCACTCGTTTCCTAAACTAAGCTTTGTTACAGAAATTCTGTTGTACTAAAACACTTGTCTAGTCATATTCTAATTTGTACAAACATATTTTTTTCACTGTGCTGAAGTCTAGTAAACATGCCACATGTGTGGGACAGTGCAAGAGAATGGAGCAGGTTTCGCTATCAGATCAAAATCAATAACTTACCTTTCAAATATTTTCACTAATAAAGAATCTAAGGCAAATAGAAGAGTGCTGTACCATTTTTATTCGAAAATGTGATGAAATGCCACTGGGTCTGCCACTTTTTCTAAGGGAGGTATCGACTCTTCGCAGATAGATATCATCCCCTCTGCCTGTGCTGCCTTCAACTACTGTTTTTACTAAAGCAATTGTGACTTCTTAGGCCTAGTCCTTTCTTGACACATGCCAGGAAACAGGGATTAGTGCAGCCAGCAAGCAGGTCTGAAAACTCTGCCTCTGGGATCCCTGAACAAACCAGACAGGGCACACAGTTCCCAGTGGAACTATCCCACAATCAGGGCCGGTGCTAGGATTTTTAGTTACACAGGCGAAGATGCATTTTGGCGCCCCCAACCCTCATTAAAAAAAAAAAAAAATGCATCTTCACCTGTGTGTCTTTCCTCCCAAGCCACAGGCACACAGGCATCATTTTTCAGTCACATAGTCAAAGTCATACAGGTACACTGTCATACAAAGACAGCAATAATCATACAGAGACATACAGACACATACAGTCAGAGATATACAAGCAGAGACTTACATGCATACAGAGACATGCAGGCATATAAAGACATACATGCATACAGAGGCATAC
This sequence comes from Pelobates fuscus, assembly GCF_036172605.1. Classification (NCBI taxonomy): domain Eukaryota; kingdom Metazoa; phylum Chordata; class Amphibia; order Anura; family Pelobatidae; genus Pelobates; species Pelobates fuscus. The sequence goes on from NC_086317.1 coordinate 234,781,767, forward strand.
CGTCATACAGACACATACATACAGACAGGCATACAGAAACATACATACAAAGACATTCAGGCACATACATACAGACATACAGGCATAAAGAAACATACATACAGAGACATACAGGCATGCAGACACATACATACATACATACAGGCATACAGATACATGCATGCATACAGAGACATAACGTCATACAGACACATACATATAGACAGGCATACAGACACATACATACATACAGAGGCATACCGTCATACAGACACATACATACATACATACAGAGGCATACCGTCATACAGCAACATACATACATACAGAAACATGCATACAAAGACATACAGGCATACAGAGACACACAGACACACACATACGTACATACAGAGACATAAAGGCATACAGTTACATACATGCATACAGAGACATATATACAGACATTCAGAGACAAACATACATCCAGTTACATACATGCATACAGAGACATACAGAAACATACGTACAATACATACAGGCATACGGACACATACATACATACAAAGGCATACCGTCATACAGATACATACATACAGACAGGCATACAGAAAAATACATACTCACACACACACAAACTCACAGATACATACTTGAACACACACACTGACAGACACATACTCGAACACACACACACTGACAGACACACATACTCACATGCGCACACACACACTGACATACTCACACACACCGACAGACACACTCACTCACACACAAACTCATAGACACACTTACACACACTTTGACAGACACACATACTGACAGACACACACACACTCACTCACACACATACACTGACAGACACACACAAACTCACATACACACTGACATACACACTCACTCACACACAAACTCATAGACACACTTACACACACACTGACAGACACACACACTGACAGACACACACACACTCACTCTCACACACACACACACATACACACTGACATACACACTCACACTCACATGCACACACACAGTAATTAATAATAAATTACATTTAAATGTCCCACCCAGCCTCCCTACCTGGAGTGCTGGCGTGGGTCTCTCATTGGTGGTCCAGTGAGGCTGCTGGGAGGCGTGCGGCTGAAGTTGATTAGGAGGCGGCGAGGGAGCTCTCTGATCTTTCTGACCGGCTCCCTCGCAGGCTGTTTTCTGATGCCGCGGGAGCCGGAATATGACGTCATATTCCGGCTCCCGCGGCATCAGCAAAAGGCGCGCGAGGGAGCCGGTCAGAGAGATCAGAGAGCTCCCTCGCCGCCTCCTAATCAACTTCAGCCGCACGCCTCCCAGCAGCTCCGGGGATCCAGGAGGTGACCAGGCAGGAGGGAGCACTTCCCTCCTGCCGGTCACTGGAATTTTGCGCCCCCAGAGCCGGTGCGCCCTAAGGCGGCCCGCCTGTGCCTCCTTATGGATGCGCCGGCCCTGCCCACAATACTTTATTTACACTCAGGACTAACCCCTACCCACATTACATTACACTTATGGTGACACACTCAATCCAATACATATACCCAAATCATACGGGAAATCATACAAGCACTAATATAACACAACACTTTCAGGAAATGTTCCGGATGATTGGAGGAAGGCGGATGTAGTTTCTATATTCAAAAAGGGTTTGAAATCCTTTCCTGAAAATTATAGACCTGTGAGCTTAACTTCTGTGACTGGGAAAGTATTTGAAAGGTTATTAAGAGATAATATTCAAGAAGAAGAAAGTTCCAGAAGAATGTGGTTATCATAAAAAATCAGCATGGTTTTATGAAGCACATATTATGTCAAACTAACCTGGTTGCATTCTACAAAGAAGTAAGATGAAGTATGGATAAGGGTGTTGCAGTGGATGTGATCTATTTGGATTTTGCCAAGGCATTTGATACAGTTTCACACAATAGATTAGTGTTCAAATTAAAAGAAATCGGTCTAGATGAAAATTCTTGTTCTTGGGTAGAACATTGGCTTAAAAATAGAGTACAGAGAGTTGGACAGAGGTGGCAAGTGGCGTTCCTCAGGGTTCTGTTTTGGGACCCCTTCTATTTAACATGTTTACAAATGATTTCGAAAAAAGCATTGAAAGTCATGTTTCAGTGTTTGCAATGTGAGCAAGATATTACTTTGCTGCAGAAGTATGTAGATAGACTGGGGGACTGGGCACTAAAATGGCAGATTAAATTTAATGTAGAGAAATGCAAAGTTATGCACTTTGGCGTCAAGAATGCACAAGCACTACCGGTGGCGGTGACTAAGACTGCCCTTAAACCATTACAAACAGCAATAGACAACTTCATTTGGGCAGGTAAAAGACACAGGATAGTGAGGCACACGTTATATGCCCCCAAGAGTAGGGGAGGCCTTGGGCTCCCGAACTTACACCAGTACTACCTGGCAGCACAACTAGCACAAATTGTAGAGTGGCACTCGCCCCCAGACACGGACAGATGGGTGGATCTAGAAACACTCCTCATGAGCACAGACCTGCCCCAGTATTGGATATGGGTACCTAAACCTGACCGCCCGGAGTTGAGAACCACCTGCCCTGCCATCCTCAACTCGGTACGAATCTGAAACACTACAGCACACAAATATGCCCTTATGCATCCCATCTCACCTTTGACATCATACCTTCGAAACAAAGCTTTCCCCCCAGGCATGACCCCTCAAGATTTTCGGGGCATTGAGGACACGGGGCTACAACGGTATAATCAGCTATTCCAAGACGACACATTCCATACCTTTGACAATTTAAAAGCCCGGGCCCAACTGACCAATAGAGACTATTGTAGATACCTACAATTAAGGGACTATGCAAACAAACCACACGTACGTAAGGCGGCCAAAACAAAGCCCACGTTTTACGAAGCGCTATGCCGGCCTTATCACACAATTATATGAGCAGATTAGCGCACCCACAAAGGACTCACAGATACCCTCATACATATCACAATGGGAAGTAGAACTTCAGCTAACACTAGACAGTGGGGACTGGAAAGACATAGGGAGGCAGCGACCAAATACTCAATATGTGTCATTCACCAAGAGCAGTGTTACAAAACAATTATGAGGTGGTACCCCTGTCAAGCTCCACCACATGGGTAAAACTCCATCTGATGTCTACTGGAGGGGATGTGGGGAAAAGGGCACGTATTTACACATGTGTTGGACTTGCCCAAAGGTCACCCGATACTGGAACGACATAGCTCACCTTCTGACAGATGTTCTGAAAAAAACAATCAAACCCGACCCCTGGACCTGTTTACTAGCTAGACCACTCGACAATCTCCCCAACAAGGAACAAAAACTATTAAACAAAATCAATCTGGCACTTTATTAACTTTTTGGAAAGCTTGCTTAATATAAAATGAGGCTGCCATTCGAAGGAGATGTACTATTGTGTTAAAGTGATCCCATCCTGTACAAATACCGTGCATCCCCTCTTCTCTATTCTGTACCCCATTTAACTCCTGCCTCAATAAAAGAAAGATTGACAAAAAAAAAAAATCAATCTGGCTGGCAGACGCGCTCTAGCGCAGACGTGGCTTCAAATAGACACCCCGCAAAGGGACAGGGTAATAGGAAACATCAAAGAAGCCTTTCTCATGGATAAACTCACGGCTCAGGTGCGAGATACATATGCAAAATTTCTTAAGATCTGGGAACCGTGGGAGGACTACACTGACTCATAAACAGTGCCTTAACACCCAGCAGGTGACTCAACAGATGACCTGTAGGGACGGACCCTCTCTCTCCTCCAGCAGTGGGTCTCACACCCCTTATCTTGCCCTGCCCCCCCCCCCCCCTCGGCACACACACACCCACCCCCTCCTAACATAATCGCACCACTATACAGGGCTAAACTAGACAAGTCCCAAAGACATACGCCCCAGAGGCGGCAGGGATACAGATGGATAGCACAGATGGGACGTACGTCCACACACCAAGGTGAGGTGCGAGAAACATGGCCAAAAGTCATACGACGGCTGAAATACACTGCAACCAACAACAAAGGCCCGTAGCTAACATAATCTCTATGTAAAGAGGGGCTTTCCCCTCCCCCTACCCAGGTTTTCCCCTTCCTTCCAGACTTTAGTTCTTCCTCTTCATTCTTAATGTATTCATTTTGTTGTTATACAAATGAAATGGTGAAACAGTGATGGACCCCAGTCTAGTATACAGAAAAACAATGCAAATGTACAACCGAACTGAACTCGGCCTCTGCGCAGGTCAGCATGAAATGTGATCAAACCATTGAATATTGTTCTTTGTAACAATGAAAATAAAGAATTGAAAAAGAATGCACAAGCAACTTATACCCTTAATGGAAGCAAGATAACCACACACAAGAAGGACTTTGGAAATGTTATAGACAACAAACTATGCAACAATGTGCAATGTCAATCAGCAGTGGCTAAGGCCAGTAAGGTATTGTCAGCATTAAAAAAAGGTCATTAATTCTCGGGATGAGAATATCATTTTGCCTGTTTATAAATCACTGGTAAGACCACATCTTGAATACGCTGTACAATTTTGGGCACCTGTTCTAGAGAAGGATATTGTGGCACTAGAAAGAGTGCAGAGGCGGGCTACAAAATTAATAAAAGGAATGGAAAATTTTAGTTATAATGAAAGGTTAACAAATGTAAACCTTTTTAGTTCAGAAAAACGTCGCCTTAGATGGGCTATGATAACATTATACAAATATATTTATGGCCAATACAAACCATTGTGTGGAAATCTATTCACAAACAGGACTGGAAGAAATAAGATTTAGCAAAGGAAAAGTTTTTTTATCGTAAGAACAAGGATATGGCATTCTCTGCCTGAAGAAGTGGTTTTATCAGAGTCCGTACAGATGTTTAAACAGCAACTAGATGAATACTTGCAAAACAGAGTATTCAAAGATATAATTTTTCAATGTAGGGTAAATGCTTCTTGATCCAAGGATTAATCTGACTGCCATCCTGGGGTCAAGAGGGATTTCTTTTCCTAGTTTGTTGCAAAATTGGAAGTGCTTCAAACTGTTTTTTTGGGTTTTTTTGCCTTCTTTTGGATCAACAGCAAAAAACAAATGCGAGGAAGATGGACACATGTCTCTTTTCAGCCTATGTAACTATGTAACACAATGTTTATAAATGGGTGAGGAAGACAAAGACTAACAAGAAATAGGTCCTCTCTGCCTGCAAAAACCATAATATGCAAATTACCTGGTATGTACCTTTTTTATCAATGGGGAGCTATTGATTGGCTTAGTGTGTCAGCTGATCTCTCTAGTCAATGAGCGTCGCCCTTTTAATAGCCGTCACTCTGCTTTTCCTGTAACTCAGATTCAGAAGCTGGATGCAGGCTGGGGGACCTGGAGACCTGCGCTGCAGGCAACCTTTGGGGTTAAACCGTTCACAAATAGTTTAAACCCATAAGGTAACAGTGTGCCTGGGGGCCTCGTGGCCCCATAACAACTTCATTTAGATGAAGTTGTTATCGTGACCCAGAGTATCCCTTTAACCCCTTAAGGACACATGACATGTTTGACACGTCATGATTCCCTTTTATTCCAGAAGTTTGGTCCTTAAGGGGTTAAACATAAGAGTCACCTGGAGACCTACACGAAGTGTCAGAAATTTGCTCTCTGTCATGGTGACTATTATGTGACATTCCATTTTCTTAAATGTATATAAAAAATGTAGCACATAGTGCATACATGACAAATGAGGAACAAAAATAGAAACATTGTTGAATGTATTCTCTTCTCTGTGCTTTCTTTATGCTGTCTGCCAGTTTATGCGATATAGAGTAAGGTTAACAAACAATTTTGTTAGCTACGTTTTTTTTTTATATCTGGTGCATGCTTGGCCAGATCAGGTCCAAGCTAGCTGTGAACAATAGGTATCTATTTATTTGTAGTTATTCTACCAAGTTCTACCAAGCTAAATATTCATGAACTTAATTTGAGAATTAAGTCATAATCCAAATACACAGCAATCAAGAGCAATTTTAGGCAAGACAGGAGGCTTCATATTTGCTTATCTTTCTTTACTGTAACTTCCAGCAGCAAAGAAACAGTTAACAGTAAGTAAAAAGTTTAACCAATCAGAATTTATAACAGAGTATGTCCAATCATCAGGCTCCTCCCAACCCCTCTTTCTTTGCTGCTTGCCTCCCAGGTGAGTCTATTCCAATTACAGTCTGTATTTAACATAACTAAACTGACTTAATATATTTTAATACTGTTTCTTATTGCTAACATATTCAAATGGTATTGTATTTTTTTCTCACTATTTATATTATTCAGACGTTTCTCCTTTAATTTTGAACGGCTTTGGAGCTGACTTAATTCTCACGCTCATCCTCTACTTTAGTTTCTGATCCCTTCAGAAACACTGTTTCACTGCCCTCCTTCTTACGGCCAGAACCGCGACAGAAATCTGATCGCGGCTTCTGGCCAGCTGCCAACCACGGGCGGTATCACTGCCTTCATCGCCGCAATAATTATTCCCGGCCCCTACCTATCACTATAGCGACGCATCCCTCCTCCCACGGCCATTTCCTCTCTGCATTTTTGCGGGCTTTTAGCCTCTCCATTCTGGAACGTTTGGGCGGTTAGGTGTCTCCAATTACTCTCGAGAGCCCCTTTTAGTTAATTCAGGTAAGTCATACTACTCCAACTATGCTAATAACATAAATTTAAATAACCCTGTAGTCACAAGTATCAAAAGCGTTTTTACTCTGTTTTTGTTACAGATTGCAAACTTTCTGATCTAAATCCTTGCTTTAGAGGGTGACCCCCTCTATACTATATTTCTTTTTGCCTAATGACAGAGGGTGACCCCTTTATTCTATATCATTATTTGTCTCATTTCAAAGGGTGACCCCCTCACTGTCTCCTGAGGGTGACCCCCTCATTGCCTCTTATTAACTCTGGTCCGTTATACTGTCCGTTTTGCACTGGTTAACTGTGGGTAACCCCCATGTTCAGTTGGTGGCTGTAACCACTTTCTATACAAGCCTTGCATTATTTTATTCAAGCCCACTGCCTATTGATATATTTATTGTTTCGGTTATACAAAAAAATGTTTTAAACATTTTGTGGTGACCCCACTGTTTTCCTCAATTATGTCTGATTTACCTGAACCGGCAGTCTCTGCGGAGCTCAAAGCTTGGCTGTATAACGCCATTGCAGATTCCATTCCCAAAGCTTCCATTCCCAAACAGTCAAGGTTCACCCCTAGGGCTCCTATTGTTCATATGTCAGACTCTGAGGATTCCAAAGGCTCAGACCATGACAAAGGCCCCTGCAAACGCCCTTGGAAGGGCGATAGTGCTACTGCCGGTAAAGGCAAAGCACCAGCAAAACCACCAAGATTGTCCCTTTCAGGAACTAGGGAAGATAACCATAATTATAACTTTGACCCATTGGAGGGTTCAGCTTCCAATCTGCACCTACAGGTAGTAGACGAATACTATGGTAGTTTACCTGTCTCCCCTTTGGACTATGTTCCGCACCTTGGTGCTTCACCAAACTAATGAAACCGATGCTGGCACTACTCCGTTCTCAAGGGATATCGATACCTGGACGATATCCTCTTTATGGCTCAAGACGAAGAGACTCTACGTCTCCATACAAAAATGACTTCAGCTCTTCTCCAGAATTTGGGTTTCATAATCAACCTCCAAAAATCATCTTTAACTCTCTCTGATGGTACAGTTTCTGGGATTTCAGATAGATTTGATAGAGGCAGTTCTGCCTGCTACAAAAATCTAAATCATAAAAAAATGGACATTGTTGGTCTCCCCTTATCTCCGCCTCAGGGATTTAGCCCGCACAATTGGATTACTCTCCACCTCAATCCAGGCAATATTTCCATCTCCACTACATTATCGAACAATGCAACGTTTGAAAACACATTACTTACATCGCTCAACATCTTACGACCAACAGATTTTTCTCACAGACGAAGTCCGATTTGAACTCCACTGGTGGCTTCAACATATGGAAGCCTGGAATGGAAGGGCTATCTTCGGTCTACTACCCGATTTCATTCTGGAATCAGATGCCAGCCTCCTCGGATGGGGTGCCACCTGCTCGGAACGTTCTACCGGAGGCCTCTGGTCCCTATCAGAACGAGCACTGCACATCAATTGCCTCGAGCTAATTGCTGGTTCTTTTGCAATCCGTAGCTTTGCCAAAGAAGCCTACAACTGCAGCCTTATCCTGAAGATGGACAATGTTTCAGCAGTACAATACGTGAACTGCCTAAGGGCTCCCGATCAAAGATGCTATCGGATCTGACAAAGGAATTGTACCAATTCTGCCTGAACAGGAATATTTCCCTTCATGAAGAATATCTCCCAGGCTCCGACAACCTCGTCGCAGATTGGTTTTCCCGTCATTGGAGGGACTCCAGTGATTGGCAACTGGACCCACAAATTTTTCACCATCTCCAGCTCCTGAGAGGACCACTCAACCTGGACCTGTTTGTTTCTCGCCTGAACCGTCAGACTGACTCAATTTTCAGCTGGCTTCCAGACCAAGCGTGCCTGGCAGTGGATGCTTTCCTCCAACCATGGCCAATGTCCGGAGCATATGCCTTTCCCCCTTTCTCCATGATCCCACGTACGATAAAATATCTCAGAACACAGGGCATCACAATAACACTGGTGACCCCGCTATGGTGAACCCAACCATGGTTCCCCTATCTCCTTGAAATGTCAGTGGACTATCCTTTACTTCTACCCACCTCCTACGATCTCCTCAGGGATCCTTCAGGCAACTTCCACCCACTGGCACTACAAAGCCACCTCTGATTGTTGGCCTGGACCATTTCAGGTGGATCCTGGAACATCTCTGGCCTTTCGGCTACTGCTCGAGGACTCCTATGGGATTCTTGGGCCCCAGGAACAAGACGGTCTTACCTCGGCATGGCGATGTTGGAATGGCTGGTGTTTGGAGAGTGACGTTGATCCCTTTTCAGCTTCTTTAATTAATATCATGAATTTTCTGTCATCCCTTTTCGAGCAGGGTAAATTCTATTGGTCAATTAATGTTTTTCAGTCTGCTATTTCTCCGGCTCATAACCCTGTTGACAACTCCTCAGTTGGCAAACACCGCAAGTTCTCCGGCTCACAAATATAATCAGTTTTGAGATGTTGCTATTGTGCTATCCTTTTTAGAGGCTTGGCCTTCTAATGAAGCACTCTCTCTCCGACAACTGTCAGCCAAATTGGCACTGCTTCTCTGTTTGGTATCCTGAAAAAACGGATTATGCAGACCACATAACTTGCAAGAAGCAGGTATATGGGCTGTAAAGTGTCTGGAAATCGTCAAGTAGTCAAAAATAATAATAATAATAGTGTAATGATAATGTCCCCTTTAAATCAAAATAATATTGGTATTTTAAAAGATAGATAGGGTAAGTCTAATTCTTCCAAATAATATTCGTATAGAGTCTATCAATGCATATCATATATCAAATGAACTGAGCTTTAATGTGTCAGGCTCAAAATATTCCTTACTAGATATGCTGACTCATGAATTTAGAAGGAGGAAGAAAAAATGCAAGTTTGCCACTTAGTTAAAGTTGCCAGAGTGGATACTTCTATATCTGAATACAAATGTATGTGCATAAATATGCCTCCGTTATTTAGGATAAAGCCGATATAAGGAGTACATTTAAGGAGTACACATGTATGCTATACTATTTCCACCTAGGACCCAGAGTAGTCGCTGTATATATCAAGAGAAAGTAAAGAGATATTATGGATATCGTGATGCTTAGAATGCCCACGGCATATCCATGTAAAGTATAGCAGTAATATAGAAAGAAAAATATATACAGATATAGTCCTTTAGATTTGCTAGGTTTGTAATACAAAGTAATATTTTCAATGGTAACACAGTCTCCGGTGCATGTAAGTCTGCTTGATCAGACCTCCTCAAGTGGCAAAAGTTTGCTACTATCTATCAATACCAAGTAAAGAAAAACATAAGTGCCAAAATTATCGTGTCATACTGTGAGTAAGTGAAAGGATGGTCTTTAATTCGACCAGGTACTTCTTAGTGGGTGTCACGACTAGTAATGTGGTCCAGCACGCAGAATCTATGTAAACATATACATAAGTCAGAAAAGGAAAAATAACAGGACAGAGCGTAAACCGGACCTTAGAATGGCCGGACTAATACGCTAGAGACAGAGAATGGTCAAAGGGAAAGCCGAGGTCAAGGAAGCCAGAAAATACTCAATACCGATAAGACAAGCCAAGTCAGGGAAACCAGAGATCAGAATAACCAGGGAAACGCCAAGGATCAGGATACCAGGAAATCAGAAACACGAAACTAGCACTTTCAGGAAACCAGGAAACTGAAACCACGACATGGCAAAGTACTAGGGTGAATTAGGGGTTTAAATACCCCTCTCTAAGCTATGATTGGTCAGAGGGCGACCTCTGACCCCAGAACGTACGTGTGCGTTGACGTCGTGACGTCACGCACACGTTAGTATAATTCTCGGGGGCGGGGCTATCCATAGACGCGACCACGTGGTCGGCGCCATATTGGATTCGGGCGTGATGATCGGAAGAACTACACGCGCGGTTCCCGGCTCGCCGACGAGCAGGTAAGCTCGTGTAGTCGGAGCGGTCGTGCCGGTCGGGCACGACCGTGAGGCTCGGCGGGCCGGTGACCGCAACAGTACCCCCCACTCGAAGACCGCGCACCGAGCGGGAAGGACCCGGCTTAAGAGGAAAGCGGTTGTGAAATGACCGGATAAGACGGGGCGCATGGACCCGGTCAGCAGGAACCCAACAACGTTCCTCGGGACCATAACCCTTCCAGTCAACGAGATAGGACAAGACACCTCTGGATAATTTGGAGTCCATGATAGAATGGACTTCGTATTCCTCTTGATCACCCACTACCAAGGGCGGAGGAGGAGTGGATACCCTTGTGTAGCGATTGCAAGTAAGGGGCTTGAGCAGAGACACATGGAAAGTATTCGCTATTCTCATATGAGCCGGTAGTGCCAAAGTATAGGTCACTGGATTAATACGTTGGGTAACTCGAAAGGGACCAATGTACCGAGGGGCAAATTTCATGGACGGGACCTTAAGCTTGATATGTCTTGTGGAGAGCCACACCCTGTCACCTGGAATATAGACAGGATTAGCGCCCCGTTTCTTGTCAGCTTGGACCTTCGCTCGTAATGAGGCTTTTTGCAGAGCTGAATGGACGGAATCCCAAGTATCATGAATCGAATCTAAACGGGTGTTCAAAGCGGGGATTTCTGTGTCTGAGAATGCAGAAGGAAAAACAGTGGGGTGATAACCCTGATTAACAAAGGACTGTGATTAGAAGATTCATGAGTGGCGTTGTTTCTGGCGAACTCAGCCATGGGTAAGAGCTCGTACCAGTTAGATTGATTGGCATTTATAAAGCAACGTAAATAGGCTTCTAAAGACTGATTCGCCCTCTCTGCTGCTCCATTTGTTTGAGGGTGATATGCTGACGAAAAGGAGAGTTCGATGCCCAATTGTTTGCAAAAGGAACGCCAAAACCTAGAAACAAACTGGGTACCTCTGTCAGATACTATGCTTTTGGGTACACCGTGCAACCGAAAGATCTCTCTCAAGAATATTTGAACTAGATCTTGAGCAGATGGTAATTTTTTAAGTGGGACGAAATGTGCCATCTTCGTGAATCTATCAATGACCATAAGGACTGTATTAAACCCGTTTGAACTGGGTAGATCCACAATGAAATCCATGGCCAAGTGGGTCCATGGAGCACTAGGTATGGGCAGTGGTTGTAATAGTCCAGGAGGTGACCTGGGAGGAACTTTAGAAACAGCACATATTTGACATGCCCCAACATAATCTTTGACATCGTTTCTAAGAGCAGGCCACCAAAATCTCCTGGAGATGGCAGAGAGAGTTTTATGGACTCCAGGATGGCCCGCTGTGAGGCTGTCATGGAACAAATCTAGTACCTTCTTTTGAAACTGAGGTGACACATACAGTTTGTCCGGAGGTTTTCCCACAGGTGCCTGAGTTTGATCTGCTATTATGGCACAGCAGAGTGGAGAAGACACTTCGGAAACTGTAGTGGCAATGAGGCATTCAGGAGGTACAATAGGATATATCACCTGTTCCGGAACTTCATCTGTCTCAAACTGCCGAGAAAGTGCATCTGCCTTGGTGTTTTTAGTACCAGGTCTGTATGTAATTACGAAATTGAATCGGGAGAGGAACAATGACCACCTAGCCTGACGAGAGGACAGTCTCTTAGCGTCCCCAATATAAGCCAAATTCTTATGATCAGTAAAGATCAAAAGTGGCTCTTTGGAACCTTCCAAGAGATGCCTCCATTCCTTAAGGGCAAGTACAATGGCCAAAAGTTCCCTATTCCCTATGTCGTAATTCCTCTCTGCAGGTGTGAGTTTGCGAGAGTAAAATCCACAGGGATGTAAAGGCGTATTAGGACTCTCTCTTTGAGACAGAATGGCTCCAACTCCTGTCTCTGATGCATCCACCTCTAGGATAAATGGTTTGGATGGATCAGGATGGGTCAGGACAGGTGCTGAGGAAAATAAAGATTTTAATCGTTCAAATGCCTCTCTTGCTTCTTTGGGCCAAGATATACAATTTGCTCCTTTTTTTGTTAAATTGGTTATAGGGGAAATCACGGAGGAAAATCCCCTTATGAATTTGCGGTAGTAATTCGCAAAACCTATAAAGCGTTGAGTAGCTTTAAGGCCCTTGGGTAATGGCCACTGTAAGACTGCCTCCAGTTTACGAGGATCCATCTGGAAACCAGACGGAGATATAACGTATCCAAGGAATTGTATCTCCGTTTGGTCAAACTGGCATTTCTCCAGTTTACAGTAAAGGCCGTTCTGTAACAGGGTTTTCAGTACAATTCTCACATGTTTGTGATGTGTCTCTAGGTCTGGGGAATAGATGAGAATGTCGTCCAAATACACTAGAACGAACATGTGAAGGTACTCTCTTAGGACATCGTTGATAAAATCCTGGAATACCGCTGGAGCGTTACATAATCCAAACGGCATAACCAGGTATTCGTAATGTCCCATTCTGGTGTTAAATGCGGTCTTCCATTCGTGACCGTCCTTAATTCTGACTAGATTGTAGGCACTTCGGAGATCGAGCTTGGTAAAGACTCGAGCTCCCTTTAATCTGTCGAATAGCTCTGATATAAGGGGAATAGGGTAGGCATTTTTTATGGTAATCCTATTCAAACCCCTATAATCAATACAAGGGCGTAGGTCTCCTTTTTTAGAGACAAAGAAGAATCCAGCCCCGGCTGGTGAGGAGGACCTACGGATATGACCCTTTCTGAGAGCATCCTTAATATATTCCTCCAAACAAAGATTTTCCTGGGGGGACAAGGCATAGACTCCTCCCTTGGGAGGCATAGTCCCTGGTAATAAGTTTATAGTACAGTCATAAGGTCTATGAGGAGGTAACCCTTCTGACTGGACCTTGTTAAATACCTCTTTCAAATCCATATACTGCTGAGGAATTTGTGTGGTCAAGGGAGGTGTAACAGGAACATTAATGGTGCCAATAGGTTGTGGGATTTGCTTAAAGCAAACACCTTTGCATCTCTCACCCCAACTCACAATCTCTCCTTCAATCCAATCTAAACGTGGATTGTGTTTCAGGAGCCAAGGGAAACCGAGTATTATCGGAACTGTAGGTGAAGATATGATTTGAAAGGTAATTTCTTCAGAGTGGAGAATACCCACTGAAACAGTGATTGGCAGAGTTTCGTGTGTGATGAAAGGCTGGGTAAGAGGCCTTCCATCAATGGCCTCGACTGCTATAGGTTTCTCTTTATGTCTTAAGGGCAGGAGATGTTTAGCAGAGAACTCTTTGTCTAGGAAATTCTCCGCTGCCCCAGAGTCAATCATAGCCTCACACTGAACAGTAGTGTTCTCGAAAGATAAGGTTACTTTGACCAGGAAACGGTTCTTAGTCAATTTAGGGGACATATACATCACACCTAAGGTCGGTCCCCGTACGTGCCTTAGGTGTGCAAGTTTTCCGGCCGAACCGGGCATGACGATCTTAGATGTCCCTTCTTGCCACAATACATACATAACCCCTCGTTACGTCTGTGTTGTCTCTCTGCCTCAGTGAGTTTAGCACTACCCAATTGCATGGGTTCAGGTTCTGGAAGAGGCGTTTGGCTACTCACCACTGGGTTAGAGAAACGAGGAGCTATGGACAAATTAGAACGTCTGTTACGTTGTTTGTTTTTCTCTCTCTCTCTGAGCCGGTTATCAATGTTTATCATGTAGGCAATAAACTCATTAAGACTAACCGGGAGGTCTCTAGCTGCAGTTTCATCTTGTATATTCTCAGCTAAACCTTCAGAGAAAGCAGCCACCAGACCGCTATTGGTCCAATCAACCTCAGACGCTAATGTCCTGAACTCTATTGCATAATCGGCTACAGAACGATTGCCTTGCCTGATTCTCATAAGGGCTTTGGCAGCGTTCTTCTCCCTGCCTTTAGGTTCAAATGTAGCCTTAAAGGCCGTAAGAAAGGTACTGTAATCACGGGCTATTGCGTCACCACTTTCCCATAAGGGGTTAGCCCAAGTCAAGGCTTTTCCAGTTAATTGGTTCATCAGATAGCCTATTTTAGATCTATCTGTTGGGAATGAACCTGGGGAGGCCTCAAAGTGGTATTCTATTTGGTTTAAAAAACCTCTAAATTCCTTAGAATCACCTCCATAACGAGGGGGCGGTGACAAAGTTATGGACGGTGGTTTATGTGGTACGGGAGCCACTACAGGTGGCGGAACCACAGGTGGTACAGGAGGGACCTCTAAATAGGCAGTCCTCGGGAGCAAGGTCTGAAATGCCTGAGCAAATTGGTCTAACCTGTGGTCCATATCCTCCACCCTATTTTCACAGGCGATCATATGTTTGCATAGTTCTGCAGGATCCATGGCCATGTCGTAATGTCACGACTAGTAATGTGGTCCAGCACGCAGAATCTATGTAAACATATACATAAGTCAGAAAAGGAAAAATAACAGGACAGAGCGTAAACCGGACCTTAGAATGGCCGGACTAATACGCTAGAGACAGAGAATGGTCAAAGGGAAAGCCGAGGTCAAGGAAGCCAGAAAATACTCAATACCGATAAGACAAGCCAAGTCAGGGAAACCAGAGATCAGAATAACCAGGGAAACGCCAAGGATCAGGATACCAGGAAATCAGAAACACGAAACTAGCACTTTCAGGAAACCAGGAAACTGAAACCACGACATGGCAAAGTACTAGGGTGAATTAGGGGTTTAAATACCCCTCTCTAAGCTATGATTGGTCAGAGGGCGACCTCTGACCCCAGAACGTACGTGTGCGTTGACGTCGTGACGTCACGCACACGTTAGTATAATTCTCGGGGGCGGGGCTATCCATAGACGCGACCACGTGGTCGGCGCCATATTGGATTCGGGCGTGATGCCCGGAAGAACTACACGCGCGGTTCCCGGCTCGCCGACGAGCAGGTAAGCTCGTGTAGTCGGAGCGGTCGTGCCGGTCGGGCACGACCGTGAGGCTCGGCGGGCCGGTGACCGCAACAGTGGGATTACCACCCAATAGTTCATATGTGTCTGCGTCTTGGAGTGTCCTTTGTGCCATCGACACATATTCTTGTTTATCGAGAATAACCAGGTTTCCCCCCTTATCAGAGGGTTTAAGAATAATTTCTTCCATATTCTGTAGATGTTTTAATGATTTGCGTTCTTGTGGGGTGATATTGCTATATGGAAAGACCTCTAGTTCTCTTCTATCCAGGTTTTCAATTTCCTTACAAGTTAACTCTACGAATAGATCGATGTATTTGAACTCTGCCAGGTATGGTGTAAAGGTGCTCCTTTTTTTGAGTTGTGTAAATGGTGCTTGTGCATTTATTCGTGTTTCATTATTTGACAGAAGTTCCACCAGGGTATCTAGCAATTCAATGTCAGATGATTGTAACCCCAAGTTTTTTGCTCTTTTTTCGTCTTTGATACGGTGGAATTTATGTAATGCCAGCTTTCTGGCAAATAGGTGTATGTCTTTGGTCCAGCTGAATTTGTCAAAGTCGGGTACTGGGACAAATGACAATCCACGTAGAAGTAGCTGGGTCTCTGATGTAGAAAGTTGGTAATTTGAGAGGTTAATGATCTGATTGGGGTCTAGTACTTCCTCCTTCTGAATGTGTATGGAGGTCTCGAGCGGCTCCGTGTCTGAGGAGCTGGGTTGTTCTCCATGCTTGGGTGTCCTAAAAAATATAACTCCTTGCAAAACATGACTCAACTATTTTAACATACACAAGTAGTCTTATAACATATGTTTTATTTTATTCTATTTTATTTTGACCCATTTATTTAGGTCTTATTGCATTCCCCCTTTTTCTTCCCTAAACTGTCTGCTCCCTTATAAAGTATGCAATTAATAACTTTTCCATTGATTACATGAAGTTGGTTTGTTACACATATATATATATACTTATTTCGATATCCAGTACGTATTAAACCAAATTTGGTATCACTATATATATATAAATACAGTTGAACCGCATATCTGTATACACAGATGAATCTACATTTCGGCAATGCCGATCATGTGGTAAAAGACAGCCCAGAATGGGCTATGATGACGGAGAAAAATGGGAGGAGCTTATTCTAGGCTACATACTTTGTATACCCCACCCCTATCCGCATTTCTCGAAATGATAGGGCAGTGAATTTCGCGCCAAGAAATAGTCACGCCCCACAATGAGAGTGGACATCTATTGGATAGCGGCATACATACACAGGGTATATATTCGATACCCGGAGCAGCAGCTCATTTGCCTCTGACGAAGGTGCTTGTTATAGCACTGAAACGCGCGTCAGGCGTTTTGTCTGTCTCATCTATAGACAGTACACACTTCCTTTCACTTACTCACAGTATGACACGATAATTTTGGCACTTATGTTTTTCTTTACTTGGTATTGATAGATAGTAGCAAACTTTTGCCACTTGAGGAGGTCTGATCAAGCAGACTTACATGCACCGGAGACTGTGTTACCATTGAAAATATTACTTTGTATTACAAACCTAGCAAATCTAAAGGACTATATCTGTATATATTTTTCTTTCTATATTACTGCTATACTTTACATGGATATGCCGTGGGCATTCTAAGCATCACGATATCCATAATATCTCTTTACTTTCTCTTGATATATACAGCGACTACTCTGGGTCCTAGGTGGAAATAGTATAGCATACATGTGTACTCCTTAAATGTACTCCTTATATCGGCTTTATCCTAAATAACGGAGGCATATTTATGCACATACATTTGTATTCAGATATAGAAGTATCCACTCTGGCAACTTTAACTAAGTGGCAAACTTGCATTTTTTCTTCCTCCTTCTAAATTCATGAGTCAGCATATCTAGTAAGGAATATTTTGAGCCTGACACATTAAAGCTCAGTTCATTTGATATATGATATGCATTGATAGACTCTATACGAATATTATTTGGAAGAATTAGACTTACCCTATCTATCTTTTAAAATACCAATATTATTTTGATTTAAAGGGGACATTATCATTACACTATTATTATTATTATTTTTGACTACTTGACGATTTCCAGACACTTTGCAGCCCATATACCTGCTTCTTGCAAGTTATGTGGTCTGCATAATCCGTTTTTTCTATATACAATTTGGGGTTAAGCCCCCTGAGATTTCTGGAGTCTCTAATAGGTACTAAACAAGTATATTGATACCGGTAGAGCCAACTTTGTCAGGCACTACATGGTAGAAGTTTACCTGTTGTATGCATGTTTCTGTTTGGTATCCTTTCAGAAGGTTTCAGACATCAGAGCATTTGACGTTCATGCCGTTTGTGGCGAAACCAACCTCGCCACTGTGAACTGGAGAAGCCTGGTTGCTCGCCTGCTCCCTTTGGACTATGGCCCTGCAGGTTAAACCGTTTATTTTCCCTGCAGAAAGGCTTATTCGTGTGATCTGAGTGCCATTCATCTAATAATGTGCGCTCAGATCAAAGCTATCTGGGGATCTGTAGAAATGTGTGTTTTATGTACTAAATGTATCAGTATGTAATTTTATGTCTTTTACTGTCTTTTTGTCTGCCATGTGGGTAATGGAGTTTTGCCTCTGTCCTGGGAGATAATTAGATTCCTTCCCCAATTATCTCCAGGCCAGAGGGGAGGGATTGTGAGGCATTGTGGGAGGTAACTCATGTGTTATTGGTGTATTGTGTAATTGTTGTAAATCCCTCCCTTGCATGGGAGAAGCCTTTATAAGCCTGTTGTGTGATTAAATCAGTGTTGTTGCTGTTTAACCCTGAAGCTGAAGTGTTGTCTCTTTCTTGGGGGGAATTTGACTGTATGCCGATTGCCAGGAGTGTAAGCTGTTCGTATTGCTTTTCCTGTTCGGCTGCTTCCAGGGTTCGTGTGTCTACTGTTCGAGAGTTGGTGAATACGTGCAGTTTGGAGTTCGGGAGGTTGGTGATTGCAGTAGCTGCTGGTCTATGGGAAAGGGGATTATCGGCTAAATGGTTTTTATCCCCTTGTGAGAGAAACGGTCCGTTACACCGTTGACTTTACTCCCGAGGGAGTACACTTCTACATTACCCGACGCACTAAAACCAATTCGTCTACAGTGAACTATCATTATTTCCAAGATAAACCCACACTAAGTGTAGCTAGTTGTGCCCGACATTACATATTTCACACTACTACCCTTAGAACACAAATAGGCCCCTACTGGTGTCTTATGTGTGTCCTCACAAGCCAGTGTTATGTCCCATGATTGCTCGTTGAATCAAGTGATTCCTGGCCATAGCCGGCATCGACTCATCTTTTGGTGCTTATTCCGTAAGAGGCGTGGCCTCCTCTTCTGCATTTATGGCTGGGGGCTCTCTGGCAGAGATTTTAGCCTCCGCAAATTGGTCCACGGAATCTACCTTCCGCACCTTTTATTTTAGACAATCATCTCATGTGTCTAGTTTCATGTTCTCCTCGCTTTAAAACAGCAAATATGAAGCCTCCTGTCTTGCCATAAAATTCGGCATTGTTCTAACCTTAGTGACCGAATAATCTAAATTTTATTAAAGACAGGAGGCGAATATTTTCCCACCCGTAAGGAATATTCTCCCCACCCTACTAGGTAGGTATTTTGCAACACCTCTATATTTTGCTCCAATTATTTTAGTAATCTTCTAAGGTTTCGATTTACTCTTTACAGAATGCATTTACAGTTATTCTCAACCTGGAATTCATAGCCTTAAGATTTGTCAGCGTATTTGGTACACACTTTTGTTGGAAACATGGCTTTAAGGTAATTAAAGGGTTTTGGTTTTCTTACTCAAGAGACCATACTTTCACAATCTCTCTCTCTTTTTTCCTAGTGTGAAGGCTCTTCACTACCTTCGCAAGGAATTATCTTTGTTTCTTCACATCATTTACATGGTTGACTTTGTTAGGATCTACTCATTGATCTACTGTTTTCATTTACATGGTTGACTCTACAGCATCAAGAAAGATGAGTTGGGAGGAGCCTGATGACTGGACATACTCTGTTATACATTCTGATTGGTTACTGTTAACTGTTTCTTTGCTGCTGGGAGTTACAGTAAAGAAAGATAAGCAAATATTCACCTCCTGTCTTGCCATAAAATTTAGATCATTCATTCACTAAGGTTAGAATAATCACGAATTGTGGTGGGGACGACTCCTGTAGAATCACAGAAATCATGTAGTGGCAAAGCTTCAGGTATATCCTAGTGGGTCATGCCTGATATAACCCCAGATCATGTCATAATCATTAAACATCAACACATTAAATTAAATATTGTCTCTACAGAGACATTGGTTATAATACCTCAAATAAGTCCAGTGAAATGGATAACAGCAGAGTTACAACAGCCACAGCAGAAAGAACTCTCCACCTCACATGTTCTATATGTGCCTCTGATACTTAACCATAGGACATCTGATTAAGGTGTGTGATGAACCCAGTGGTGTACATACCGTGGTTGCAGTGAATTTCGCGCCAAGAAATAGTCACGCCCCACAATGAGAGTGGACATCTATTGGATAGCGGCATACATACACAGGGTATATATTCGATACCCGGAGCAGCAGCTCATTTGCCTCTGACGAAGGTGCTTGTTATAGCACTGAAACGCGCGTCAGGCGTTTTGTCTGTCTCATCTATAGACAGTACACACTTCCTTTCACTTACTCACAGTATGACACGATAATTTTGGCACTTATGTTTTTCTTTACTTGGTATTGATAGATAGTAGCAAACTTTTGCCACTTGAGGAGGTCTGATCAAGCAGACTTACATGCACCGGAGACTGTGTTACCATTGAAAATATTACTTTTTATTACAAACCTAGCAAATCTAAAGGACTATATCTGTATATATTTTTCTTTCTATATTACTGCTATACTTTACATGGATATGCCGTGGGCATTCTAAGCATCACGATATCCATAATATCTCTTTACTTTCTCTTGATATATACAGCGACTACTCTGGGTCCTAGGTGGAAATAGTATAGCATACATGTGTACTCCTTAAATGTACTCCTTATATCGGCTTTATCCTAAATAACGGAGGCATATTTATGCACATACATTTGTATTCAGATATAGAAGTATCCACTCTGGCAACTTTAACTAAGTGGCAAACTTGCATTTTTTCTTCCTCCTTTTAAATTCATGAGTCAGCATATCTAGTAAGGAATATTTTGAGCCTGACACATTAAAGCTCAGTTCATTTGATATATGATATGCATTGATAGACTCTATACGAATATTATTTGGAAGAATTAGACTTACCCTATCTATCTTTTAAAATACCAATATTATTTTGATTTAAAGGGGACATTATCATTACACTATTATTATTATTATTATTTTTGACTACTTGACGATTTCCAGACACTTTGCAGCCCATATACCTGCTTCTTGCAAGTTATGTGGTCTGCATAATCCGTTTTTTCTATATACAATTTGGGGTTAAGCCCCCTGAGATTTCTGGAGTCTCTAATAGGTACTAAACAAGTATATTGATACCGGTAGAGCCAACTTTGTTAGGCACTACATGGTAGAAGTTTACCTGTTGTATGCATGTTTCTGTTTGGTATACTTTCAGAGGGTTTCAGACATCAGAGCATTAGACGTTCATGCCGTTTGTGGCGAAACCAACCTCGCCACTGTGAACTGGAGAAGCCTGGTTGCTCGCCTGCTCCCTTTGGACTATGGCCCTGCAGGTTAAACCGTTTATTTTCCCTGCAGAAAGGCTTATTCGTGTGATCTGAGTGCCATTCATCTAATAATGTGCGCTCAGATCAAAGCTATATGGGGATCTGTAGAAATGTGTGTTTTATGTACTAAATGTATCAGTATGTAATTTTATGTCTTTTACTGTCTTTTTGTCTGCCATGTGGGTAATGGAGTTTTGCCTCTGTCCTGGGAGATAATTAGATTCCTTCCCCAATTATCTCCAGGCCAGAGGGGAGGGATTGTGAGGCATTGTGGGAGGTAACTCATGTGTTATTGGTGTATTGTGTAATTGTTGTAAATCCCTCCCTTGCATGGGAGAAGCCTTTATAAGCCTGTTGTGTGATTAAATCAGTGTTGTTGCTGTTTAACCCTGAAGCTGAAGTGTTGTCTCTTTCTTGGGGGGAATTTGACTGTATGCCGATTGCCAGGAGTGTAAGCTGTTCGTATTGCTTTTCCTGTTCGGCTGCTTCCAGGGTTCGTGTGTCTACTGTTCGAGAGTTGGTGAATACGTGCAGTTTGGAGTTCGGGAGGTTGGTGATTGCAGTAGCTGCTGGTCTATGGGAAAGGGGATTATCGGCTAAATGGTTTTTATCCCCTTGTGAGAGAAACGGTCCGTTACACCGTTGACTTTACTCCCGAGGGAGTACACTTCTACATTACCCGACGCACTAAAACCAATTCGTCTACAGTGAACTATCATTATTTCCAAGATAAACCCACACTAAGTGTAGCTAGTTGTGCCCGACATTACATATTTCACACTACTACCCTTAGAACACAAATAGGCCCCTACTGGTGTCTTATGTGTGTCCTCACAAGCCAGTGTTATGTCCCATGATTGCTCGTTGAATCAAGTGATTCCTGGCCATAGCCGGCATCGACTCATCTTTTGGTGCTTATTCCGTAAGAGGCGTGGCCTCCTCTTCTGCATTTATGGCTGGGGGCTCTCTGGCAGAGATTTTAGCCTCCGCAAATTGGTCCACGGAATCTACCTTCCGCACCTTTTATTTTAGACAATCATCTCATGTGTCTAGTTTCATGTTCTCCTCGCTTTAAAACAGCAAATATGAAGCCTCCTGTCTTGCCATAAAATTCGGCATTGTTCTAACCTTAGTGACCGAATAATCTAAATTTTATTAAAGACAGGAGGCGAATATTTTCCCACCCGTAAGGAATATTCTCCCCACCCTACTAGGTAGGTATTTTGCAACACCTCTATATTTTGCTCCAATTATTTTAGTAATCTTCTAAGGTTTCGATTTACTCTTTACAGAATGCATTTACAGTTATTCTCAACCTGGAATTCATAGCCTTAAGATTTGTCAGCGTATTTGGTACACACTTTTGTTGGAAACATGGCTTTAAGGTAATTAAAGGGTTTTGGTTTTCTTACTCAAGAGACCATACTTTCACAATCTCTCTCTCTTTTTTTCCTAGTGTGAAGGCTCTTCACTACCTTCGCAAGGAATTATCTTTGTTTCTTCACATCATTTACATGGTTGACTTTGTTAGGATCTACTCATCGATCTACTGTTTTCATTTACATGGTTGACTCTACAGCATCAAGAAAGATGAGTTGGGAGGAGCCTGATGACTGGACATACTCTGTTATACATTCTGATTGGTTACTGTTAACTGTTTCTTTGCTGCTGGGAGTTACAGTAAAGAAAGATAAGCAAATATTCACCTCCTGTCTTGCCATAAAATTTAGATCATTCATTCACTAAGGTTAGAATAATCACGAATTGTGGTGGGGACGACTCCTGTAGAATCACAGAAATCATGTAGTGGCAAAGCTTCAGGTATATCCTAGTGGGTCATGCCTGATATAACCCCAGATCATGTCATAATCATTAAACATCAACACATTAAATTAAATATTGTCTCTACAGAGACATTGGTTATAATACCTCAAATAAGTCCAGTGAAATGGATAACAGCAGAGTTACAACAGCCACAGCAGAAAGAACTCTCCACCTCACATGTTCTATATGTGCCTCTGATACTTAACCATAGGACATCTGATTAAGGTGTGTGATGAACCCAGTGGTGTACATACCGTGGTTGCAGGGGTCGCAGCTGCGACCGGGCCCATCACTCCAGGGGGGCCGCCGCCCTCCAGACTCCTGTGACCAGGTGTTGCGGCCCCGACCTCGCGATATAATTGCCGCGTGGTATAATTGCCGCACGTGAAGGGGCCTAACAGCATGGGCCACCCGATGGAAATGAATATCATCATCAGAGAGGGCCAGGTAACAGCGCGACCGGGCCCCCTCTGATGTTGTCAGACGGTGGGAGGAAGTGACTGCCCCGGTCACTCCTCTCAGCAAAGACCGGGAGCCGTGTGGGAGGAAAAAGAGGGAGTCAGAGTGGGAACTCTGACTCCCATCAACCTGAGCCACTGGACCCCAGGGAAGTCACCCTCCTGCACGTAGAAGGTAGGTAATAAGAGGGTGACTAAAATAATGTAAAATAAAGTATGTGTCTGTGTGTGTGTATGTGTGTCTGTATGTATGTATGTGTGTGTGTCTGTGTGTATGTGTGTTTGTATGTATGTGCCTGTGTGTGTGTATGTGTGTGTCTATGTATGTGTGTCTGTATGTATGTGTGTCTGTGTGTCTGTCTGTGTGTCTATATATGTGTCTGTATATATCTGTGTGTATGTGTGTGTGTCTGTATGTATGCGCCTGTTTGTATGTATGTATGTGTCTGTATGTATGTATGTATGTATGTGTGTGTGTGTGTGTGTGTGTCTGTCTGTAAGTATGTGTCTCTGTATGTGCGTGTGTCTGTATGTACGTATGTGTGTCTGTGTGGGGGGCCCCATAGATCAGTTTTGCACAGGGGCCCCTTGGATTGTGTGTACGCCACTGGATGAGCCCATACAATGCTGAGATGGCAAAGACCCATACAATACCTACATACTGCCTTACTCCTGCAGTATTGTGCCGCAGATATTAAAATGCACATCTCCAGATGTGCATTGGTATCCAATGAAGTATGGTGGGAGGCTACAGCCCACACTCTCTGCAATTGTCATTTCCTTATCTCCCCATGGTTGCCCTCATATAACTGAAGGTTATTTAATACATTGAAGTAAAAACTAAAGATTAGATGGGGCTAATGAGTACTACAGTCATTTCTGCCGAGCAGGATTAGTGGGAGTTGCCTTTTAGCTGAAAGGAGCAGGGTGGATTGTTAATGTAGGACTCACTTAAGTGGTTTTCCCTTGACGTGGAAGCTGAGCTTACATGACCATTGGAGTGATACTAAAAAATCGCCATTTTTTTTTTAAAATGTGCGTAGGAATTTGGGATAGTGCACAGGTAAAACATTTTTTTAATTCCATGCCACTGCTGCGCTCATTGCTGTCCATAGGGAGTGTGAGTTTAAATACGTGGCTTCGTATTGTGTGTTTGCATACACTCATGAGAAATGGTATAGCATACGATAGCATGGTTTGAAATATATAATACATTATTTGAGACCAGGGGGTAAATTATGAAATTATAATGCATTTGTTTAGAATATGGCATATATGATCATTTGGTGAAATATGGCATTTGGGTTTATGTGTGGTTATGGGGGTGACCAATAAGACCTTTCCAGATTTTTTTCTGGGTATGCCCATAAACAGAAAAAGGAAAGATCATAGAAAGTTAAAGGCAGACATACAGATTACACAGAGCAATATGAGTAAATAAAAGATGATTCACCATGTGTAAAACAGGTAACTGTTTTCCCTTAATATGAAATAGAGCGACTTTCCTTCCTTGTTTTTTTTTCTCCATCAGGAAATTAAAAATAAGACTATATAGCTGCCTTGATAAGATTTGTTGTATTGTCCAGGAGCCAAAACACAAGGATATTAAATATATTTCATGTAAGCCCTGCTATAACCCTTATGTTAAGAAAATTAGCATTTGCTTTATTGAAGCTAGGCACTGGAGCTTAGATCCCTTTTTATTGATACTGTATCCAGTTATTATGGATTTTAACTTTAAAAGGACACTATAGTCACCAAAATAACTTTAGCTTAATGGAGCTGTTTTGGTGTATAGTTCATGTCCCCGCAGCATCACTGCTCAATTTTCTGCCATTTAATAGTTTAATTGCTTTGTTTAAGGAGCCCTAGCCACACCTCCCTGCATGTAAAGAGTCATCTAATATATACACTCCTTTTTTTGCAAATTCTTTTAATTTAATACGTCTCCTGCTCTGTTAATAGCTTGCTAGACCTTGCAGGAGCCTCCTGTATGTAATTAAAGTTCAATTTACAGAGCAAGAGATAAACACTTTTAATGTAAGTTACATCTGATTGAAAATGAAACCATTTTTGTTTGTGCAGTCTGTGTCAGTCAGAGCTAGGGGAGGTGTGGCTAAGGCTGCCTAAACAGAAACACAAGTAATTTAACTCCTAAATAGCAGTGAAACTTCAGAGTCATGATCTATACACACAAACTGCTTCATTAAGCTTAACTTGTTTTAATGATTATAGTGTTCCTTTAACTTTATATGGGATGTTGGGCTGAATATAAAATTTAGTAGAAAGTAGACTTTGGATACTAAATATATTTTTTTTTTACCAGAATCAGTTGTATTTGCCACCCTATTGGTGAAACCAAATAGAACATAACTTTGATTAATTTGAATAATAAGAATATCAATAAAAACAAGACTATTAAAATAGTGAAATATAAATGCCCTAAAAACAAGACTATTAAAATAGTGCAATTTAAATGCCTTAATTGGAAAGTGTATAACATCAATATAGGAGATAGTACAAGATATCAGCACAGTCCTAGAAGTGTGAGTAGATATAGATTAATCGATTATATAGAGCAAGCTATACGGTATAGCCACAAATGCGATGTACTTGGAGTGAAAGTAACTTATATACTTCAATTTTCCCTCTGTTATATTACAGGACTCATCTACATGGGATGGGGTCTTTCTAATGACTGGGCAGCAGCTGGCTGCTCACTTTTTAGTAGACATACCTTCACCCATGGCATGGCAGGTGGTGTCATAAGGGAGGATTATAATAATTTGGGGGTATTATTGACCCCCATAGGCTTTTTTTTTTATTTATTTTTACATTTTAAGGTAGCAAAAGCTCTCTAATCACCACCTGGTTTACCCTCATAGCGTCAACAGTTCTTAACCATTTTCCCTCTGGCTGCCAGCGGAATAGTTCAGATTTTTTTTTAATTTCAAAGCATCCTGACACAGATATTATGCCTTTGCGTCCGGATCTCAGCTGTCTGTGAGTGTTTGGTCTGGCTGAAATCCTCAACCTAATTCAGGCTTGTTCACAGACTGAACAATAGTGTGAACAACAATAGTCCAGAACAACAATAGTCCAGAATTTTCAGTCTGAATGGCCCTATGCACAGCCAGATGGTTTTGCCCCATTTGGCACAGGAACATTCAGACTCTAGTGAATAGCCCTGTAAATGTTTTGTGTCAATTTGCCGAATTGGGTTTATTCTAATAACTTTTCTTCACACTATAGAACTCTTTAGATTGATTCTTTATTATATTGGGTGGGACAAAATAAAGATGCCCGCCTCTGAGTCAGGCATAATGGCAATTTGATTATTTGCATTTGTAATGGTTATGCTTACACCAGGCAAACCCCTTTTGTACACCTATAGTTCTACTTAGTAATGCCAGTAATCATAAAGGTTGACTGAGTTTAATTTTGAAGTATCTGTAACAAATTTAAGAGTAGTTCTTGATAACAAAATCTGATCATGAATAACAAGTCATAATGATTTGTAGAAATGGGGGCAGGGTTAGTACAAAACTCTAGATTGAAAAATGTAAAGTGGATGCAATACTGATTCTATTTAATTTGTTTACATATTTTTACGAGATGTGGTTTCATGCATACAAAGTTATTAAACTAATATAAAAAGGAATGAACAGTATGTAGGTACATATTTTATACATGAGGTAAGACATTGGTGGGATTAAGGCAAGCATGTGGACCTAATACACATGATATAGTCTAATGCAGGCGATATTATGAGCATGGTTGACACATGGAAGGCAATAAAGCGAGAGGCACTTCTAAATAAGTAGTATTACTACAGGAGTCAGCATAAACATGGCCAGAATAAGTAGAGAGTTGGAAAAAAAAGCAAACAGGGATTAGTCCAACCGAGAATATACTACCAGACCTAGAAATCAAGAATGCAAGCTCAGCAGATACGAGGAAAACTGACTGGCAGCAGGTAACAGGAAGTCAGAGGGTTTGTCAAGAACCAGAGCTTGACTGTAGAGAAATACAGTAACCGCTTATAAGGTCTGAATGCTGAATTGAAATGCCAGACTATACCAATAACAGAAGCATTACTGAAGTGCCCATCTCAGAAGTTTACTGCCTCTTCTGGCTTAGAAACGAATTTCAAATCCTGGCAGTAAACATAAATAATTGCAGAGGGAAAGAGGAGCATGTGTGCTATTTACAGAAGATATTTACCATTCAGTGCATCGAGGTATTTAGAAAAAAAAAAAACAACAAATTATATTTATGAATGCTGATGTCTACTTTATTATACGTGGTTTTATTTTAAGGAAACATGCATCCAGTAGTTTGAATAGCTCTCTATTAAAAACCGATTTTCTTATATAATTGAAAACAAAATTTTTACTGGTTGTGCTTTATTATCTAAAGTGTAAAAAAAAAAAAAAAAAAAAAAATTACAAATGTACTGGAATGTTGCAATAATCTTTTTTTGTCAATATAGCTCTCTTTGTAAAAAAAAAAAAAAAAACTATTTACAAAATGAAAAAAACAAGTTCAGAAATTATATAAAACTAGAATAATCACTATTCAATCAGAAAGAAGCATGGTCAGGATAGGTGCAAAAATAGCAGAACGCAAAAAAGGATTATTGTTTTAAGCTATGAGTGACTTCAGAATATGTCTTTAAATGGAGGACAGTGAATATACCTTATTTATATGAGGCTATAAGAGATTTATGATAGACTTATGGATTTAACAAATCTCATCAGCATCACTATGTTACTAAAATATCTGGATCTCTATAGCAAACATGTGACACATAACAAAATGAATGCTTCATGGTGTAGTTGATTATGAGATGTTGTAGACCAGGGGTGCCCAAAAGGTAGATCCCCAGATGTTGTAGAACTACAACTCCCACGATGCTTTGCATACATTTAGAATGACAAAGCATCATGGAAGCTGTGGTTTTAAAACATCTAGGGGTCTACCTTTTGGGCACCCCCATTGTAGACATTCCTTAGAGGTTCTGGTCCAAGTTCACATGATAGCATCACATAGTTGCTGCAGATTTGTCAGCTACACATATATTCTGTGAATCTCCTATTCCGTCACGTCCCAAAGTAGTTATATTAGACTTAGACCTATGACTTTGGAAGCTATAGGAGTACATAGGGGTCAAGTTCTGGGGAATAAAGTGTGGGAACTCACCCAAGATCCACCCCCCACCCCCCAAAGAAATAATAATATACACTCGTATGCATATATAAACGCGTGCACACACTGACAGGTGCACACACACACTCAGACACACACATACACTCACAGACACTCACAGACACACACACACTCACTCACACATACACTCACAGACACACACAGACACACACACACTTACAGACACCCACACTCACAGACACACACATACACTAACAGAAACACACAAATTCTATTTAAAAAAAAAAATTAAAATGTCCACCCAGCCTCCCTACCTGGAGAGCTGGCTTGGACCTGTCCTTGGGGTCCAGTGGGGCTTCAGTGCGGTGGGCGCCTGTATCCAGGTCAGACGCGGCGAGGGAGCTGTGATATATATATTTATTTATTTATTTTAATACTGGAGTGCTTAGTGAAACCAATCAAGATGTAGCTTCTGATAAGCTTGTGAAAAAAATCACCAATTTTAGACAATAAAGTACTATACGTAAAATTGTGCAAAATATCTTACTTTCGCATTTAAGTGCATATGAATAAAATCCTATAGTACATGTGGAGAAATGGAATAAATACAAGATTACAGTGTTTAACTGAATACAATCATGCCATTATGTATCACACACAGAATCAATCTACAAGTGCTGTAAAACCTTGAAAAAAAGATGAAACAAATAATATAATAGTGCAGACAATCTAAGGTAAGACAACACACTGTCTAGTGCTCACAACAATGCCAACTTACATAGATAGAGCCTAAGTTGTTGCTCTAATTTGCCGTTTTGGAGTCTTAAATTGGGGACTCCTTCCCTCCCACAGTTCTTATATGGTGGCAATATATGCAAGCAGAAGAGAAAGAAAACATATAGTGTAGTATATCCAATCAGGATGGAGATCTTGTGGAGTCCATGCTTCGACGCATCCCAACTATTTAGGCAGCATGCGGGGGACCTACACAATATTAGGCAGGTGATTTTAATGTCAAGATGACATAAGACGTTATAGGTGATGCACAGGTGAATGTGATTGGTCACCTTGGTTGTCATAATGGATCATAATGGATTAATCAGGAATGGGTTAAGGCTAAAAATAAGTGGTACCGAAAAATTTCCACAAAACAAGTTGTGTTTTGGGAAAGTGACATATATTTCATAGCAAAACATAGTATGTGTGGGAAACACTTTTACTATACTGAGAAGATTGAAGGAACTTGTGAAATAATATCACAATATCAAGATTCCCTGTTAGCAAATGCATGGAAATCTCTGGTTTTAGATTTTATTATATCTTTCTGTCGTGCATGTGCTATCCCTGATACCAAAATGTATCAAGTACATTAGTTTCCTTTTCTAATGGTAAGTGGGCAACGAATATTCACGTATTGAATAACAACACACATCATCAACCTGTCCGATACTATCTACTTATATATAGAGAACTTTCCAGTGACATTTCGAAGAGAAAAAAATTGATATTGAACGGAATAGCCAGATTCTCAGTTGAATCGTACATGTCATTCATATAATTCTTTTAAGTTATGATGTGTTTGAACTGCATTTGTACTGTTGTACTTTCATGCATTGACTGTTTATAGACAGTGAATTACCCTTCACTCCTGAGCACAGCTGGAATTAATATCCCGTTTCATTTTGTTTTTTAATATGAATGTATGGTATGGCTATATACTTATTTTGTATTAGAATAAAAACGTTGCATATCGCTTTTAAAACAGATTGAAAAGTTTCCGTCTAATTTGTCATGAATTATCTGAGCACATCTCCCTTACTTCCTAGATGTTCTTCCTATGCAAGACACAACTGCACTTTGGGACCTGTAACCAGTAACCAGATCTAGTGAGATGTCAGTATCAAACCTCTCTGTCTGCAGATGAATGTAAAATTAAATAAGCAGTGATAATCTGAGAGCTGTTATGAATACTGCCCAGTCTCTGAAAGGTAAAAACACCTAAATCTGTCTCTAATATCACTAAAGTATCACTAGACTGATTTTCAATCCCCCGGTAGCACTATAAAGTGCGTACTGGATAACTGGTTTGGTTAGTGTCATGAAATCCATGTTTTTGGCTCTAGTACAATCATAGGGTATCTGCAATTTAAATCATTTTGGAACTATTAATTCATGCGTATGTTATCTATCCTTAAAATGTTTCATAGGACTCAGTAGAGGTGTTTGCATAATATATCACAATTACTCATGCCTAGTGATAACAGCATAAAAGTAAGTCTGTTGTTCTTACATAAATACATTTAAAAACAGATATCTGTCTTATTTTTTTTGTAGACAGCCTTGTCTCTGAGAAAACTAGTCTAATATTCGTTTAGGTATAGTAGCTAGTTATGTTTTTGGCACTAACAAAATTGCATGACACCATACAAGTGCAGAATATATTCCTTTAAGAAATAAATCTCTATCAGGATTGTCCCCTTAAAAACGGAGGCAAGTGGAAAAGTTCTGATCAAAACAAAATGTAAACAAAACCTTTATTTTGCGCTCTATGTCCATCCAACCGTAATTCACCTCTCATATGAAATGCACCCACACTTATTATATATCAAATTGTTCAAAGATTTTTATTTTATTTTCTGCGCAGCATTTTAACTGTGAATGTCATAATATTGTTAGTTTTTACTGCATAATACACATATTTGTGTTTAGCGATGCCTCACAAGTACAACAGTATCCCCCACGTACAGGTTTTATGGGGTTTTGGAGAGTTACAGGGACAAATATAAGGCTTTCCCCTTTCCAGTTATTACACATTGACATTTTTTAGATTGGCTATGTTGACTTTGAGACCATACGGCCACCCATCAACAAAAATTACCCCCATCATGACATGCTATTTGAAAAAGTAGACAACCCAGGGTATTCAAAATGGGGTATGTCCAGTCTTTCTTAGCAGCCCCTTGTCACAAACACTGGCCAAAGTTAACTCTCATATTTGTTTTTTGCATTTTCCACATATAAACTGATCTTTCACCGATCTATCATCAGCATTATATGTTTTATTGCTCTAAAATACTTATATTAGTGCCCAGTAATGTCTCATGAGTGCAATAGTACCCCCCATGTCCAGGTTTTATGGTGTTTTGGAAAGTTACAGGGTCAAATATAAGACTTACCCATTTCCGTTTTTGCACGTTGAAATTTGCCAGATTGGGTATGTTGCCCTTGAGACCGTATGGTAATTCAGGAATAAGAATTACCGCCATCATGGCATACCACTTAAAAATGTAGAAAATCCAGGGTATTCAAAATTGGTTATGTCCTTATTTTTTTAGTAGCCACTTATTAGTTTTTTTGCATTGTTTACAAAAAAACTGCACTTTCACTTGTAATATCATCATCATTGTGATATGTGTTACTGTTTTAAAACCCTCATATTTATGTTCATTGACGTCTATCGAGTAAAAAACAGATACAATTTGTATCTTGTAATACCTTTTTTATTGGACTAACAGAATTTTTTAATGACAAGCTTTCGGGAGAACCTTCCTTTATCAAGTCTGAAGCATTTCTGAGCAAGACGACACATAGAATTCAAAGTTGAGTTGTGATACAGGGGTTAAAGCGACATGAGTGTAGATAAGACACAGGTTTGTTAGAAAATAGACACCATTTTATATATATATAATACACTTAGAATGAAAGTGTGTATATATGCATTATATGTATATAATGCCATATATATATATATATATTACAATCTGTGAGATTTGAAACAATTGTTTAGTGAATAACTCGAGTCGGGGAGAGAGCAACATTAAGCGGGGGGGGGGGGGGGGGGGGGGAGGAGTCCCCTAAAAGAGAAGAGAAGTTTTTCATATTAGATTAATTAAATTCTAATATTAAAAAAAATTATAGGAAAAAACTTTTTTTAAATCATTTGGGGAAAAGAGTCATTTTCGGTTTTCGGCCAAGGGCATCCTGAATTTTCGGTTTCGGTTTCGGCCCAGAATTTTCATTTCGGTGCACCCCTAAATTTTTCCCCAAGTATGTGGATTAATCTCATAAGAACAAGCATTAGGCTGCTAGAGTAGGACCTCCCAAGAATGGGGTACATTGATGTTGTGGCAGGCTTATGTAATGTATGATCATATACTGTAAATAAACTTCCATTATTTTTTGCCTAGGTGAGGTGTTTTTAAAGAAAACTATTCCAATCTGTGAGATTTGAAATCATTGTTTAGTGAATAAGCCAGTGCGCTGGATTGTGTATTTTGTATGATATATATATATATATATATATATATATATATACACTGGTCCAAAAAAATAAGGGAACACTATATATATATATATTCTATTTTTCATAGAATGCCCGGCAGTGTTAAGGGGTTAAACAGAATTCAGTGAGAATTCAAAGTGAATTTTACAATTTAAGGCCAAATTATCGTAACTGCAAGCATAGCTGATTTAGAGTAATTTTCCAGTTTGGCAATTCTATCCTTAAATTTAAACTCTTTGAATTTACTTTTTATTCTCATTGTAGTGAATAACCCTGTTAGCCTGATATTCCTCTTGCTCATGCCACTTAGATCAACAAACAAGTGAGACACAGAGAATAAACAAATTCAGATAATTGATACCACGGTATCATGATTGATCATTGCTATTGTTTGTTTTGCTATAACAGTTTTTTGTTTTTTTTTGTTCACAGTATGTCGATTTCAAAGTGAAATCAAGTGACTAAGGAAAAAATACACCTATATGCCATAGTAATGGGAACTACTGGGATGAAAGCAATACTATATAAAATATAATATGTTAAACACAACAGGATTTCCATTCCTTACAAAGTAGTATAAGGATAAAAATAAAAAAAAAATTGAAAAAGAATATTATACAATAAAGTACACCATAAGAATAAAAACAGAGAGGTATGAAAAAAAGAGAAAAAAAGGCATGGGGCGATTTAGAAAAGAATTCTGAATGAAAAAGAAGAGTTAGAAAAGAGGGATCAAACATGCCTTAGAACAGGGATAGGCAACCTTCGGCTCTCCAGATGTTGTGGACTACATCCCCCATAATGCTCTTACACACATAATGCTGGCATGGGAGGTGTAGTCCAAAACATCTGCAGAGCCGAAGGTTGCCTATCCCTGCCTTAGAAGGACACTCCAAGCCCCTAAAGCAGGCTTCCCTAAACACCGGCCCTACAGATGTTGCTGAACTACAACTTCCATGATTCTATGAATGAAATAGATAGGCTGAGAATCAAGAGAGTTGTAGTTCAGCAACATCTGGAGGGCCGGAGTTTGGGGAAGCTTGCAATCAAAAAAACAGTTCCTGTTTTGGTGAGCTAAACTCAAGATACAGCAATTGCTCTGCCTTGCAAAGACTTGGGACTCATTGAGCAACGTTGGGAAGTCTGTAATTGGACTGCCACAGAAAGTCTGGGTGGGATTAAAAGAGGAGGGGCTTGCAAAGGTAGCAGACCATAAATCTGCAGCTTTTGCAAGCTATATTTACATATCACCCCAATTAAAATAGTGCATATTTAAGGCATGCATGTTCTCATTATAGATATATCAACTAAACAGTGATTTTGTTTATTTTATTTGGACAGTGTAGTGTCCCTTGAAGTGAAGGACTCGACATTTAGCCCTTTGCACCCAAATTGGCAATATCCCCCTATCTGAGTAAAACTGGATACTAATGGAGTTTTACATTAAACACAAAATTTTGTCCAGATGGCAATTCTCATATTTACTAAGGTTAATTCTGTTTTGATTCGGCCAATCCGACCGAATCTGCACCAATTGGCCAAATTCGGTGTCTGTTTAAACGCATTGATATTGGCATTCTAAACCTATACAAAGTATATTAGATATATTCACAAAGTATTGTTCAGTTACTTTTGTGCAAGCCGATGATAATGTGAAGAACTATCAGCTCATTGACATTGCTAGCTACCAGAAAGGAGATTGCTAAAAAAAAAAAAAACATTCAGCAGTTAATCATGTGGAGAGTAGAATGCTCTCAACATGATTAACTTGATAGCCAGCCTCCACATTAAATGGTAAAAATAAGTAAATAAATTTAAAAAGTCTATGGGGATCAATCTGACCCTTACATTAATATAAGGAATATTTAAAACCTCCCTTATGCCCCCACCTGCCATGCCACAGGCGGAGCCAGAGCAGGGGGGTGGCGCAAAAATCCGAATCCCCTGCCTCTGGCTGTGGACTCAAACAACTCAGTGTTTTCAACTCACCTCACTCTGCCTGCAGCCAGAGAAGTCATCCAGCCTCTCCTGATGATGTCCGAAGGAGAGGACATGACTTCCACTGCTCTTCTGCCAGACTCCCCAGCGGAGTGCAGAGGAGTCCAGAAGAAGAGCATTGGAAGTCACGCCCCCTCCTATTGACGTCATCAAGTGAGGCCAGCTGACTTACTTCCCTGGCTACAGGCTCCAGTTCCTGTCCCAACTGACCATCAGGGAGAAGGCTTCCCCTCACTGGTCCAAGGTAAGACTCAGGGAGGTGGGAATACACTTTTTGAAAAATTTAAGCAGCCTCTGCTCTCCCTCTACAGCCCCTACCCCCACTCTACAGCCTCTGCCCCCTTTAGAGCCCCTGTCCCCCCTTCTACAGCCCATGTCACCTCTACAGCCTCTTCCCCCCCCTACAGACCCTGCTTCCCCTTCTATAGCTCCTGTGCTCCACCACAGTCCCACCCCCACTACCGCCCCACCCCCCCACTACAGCCCCTGCCACCCCCTCTACAGCCCCTGTCACCCTCTTTTACAAACCCAATCGGCCCCTTTCTACAGCCCCTTTCACTACCTCTACAGCCCCTTTCCCCCTGTCCCTGCTTCCTCTTCTATAGCTCCTGTGCCCCCACCACATCCCCTGCCCCCCTTTAGACCCCCTGCCCCCCTACAGTGCCTGTCCCCCCTTTTACAGCCCCTGTCCCCTTCCTTTATAGCCCTTGTCCTCCCTTTTACAGCCACTGTCACTGTCCCGGCTCCCGGCTCGCCGCATCTGTGCCCGACCGGCACGACCGCGCTGACAAGCTGAGCTTACCTGCTCGGCGGCAAACCGGGAACCCCTCCTCCGTGTCCTTCCGCCAAAACAAAGATGGCGCCGACCATGCGGTCGCGTCCATCATTAGCTCCGCCCCCCCAAATTATACTAGCGTGCGTGTGACGTCACAACGTCAACGCACACGCACGTTCTGGGGTCAGAGGTCACCCTCTGACCAATCATAGCCTAGAGAGTGATATTTAAAGCCCTGATTCACCCCAGTACCTTGCTCTGTCGTGGTTTCCTGTCCTGGTTCCCGAGAGTGCGTTTTCCTTGCTGTATATTGTGATTTCCGGTATTTTGACCTTGGCTATTCCTTGTTACTCTGAATTCTGGTTCCCCTGACTTGGCTTATTTAAATGGTATTTGTGTATTTCTGGCTTCCTTGACCTCGACTTTCCCTTGACCATTCTCTGTCTCTAACGTATTAGTCCGGCCATTCTAAGGACCGGTTTACGTTCTGTCCTTTTATTTCCTATCTACTTTCTATGTATATGTTACATAGTTTTGCGTGTTGGACCACACTAGTAGTCGTGACAGTCACTACCTTCTACAGCCCCTGTCACCCCCTTCTATTGCTCCTGGCCCCCTCTCAGCCCCTGTGCAGCCCTTTAGAGCCCCTGCGCCTGCCTATAAGCCCCTGTTCCCCCTTCTATAACTCCTGTGCCCCCCTTCCATAGCCCCTGTCCCCCCGTTCTACAGCCCATGTCACCTGTTCTACAGCCCCTGTCACCCCTTCTATAGCTCCTGTGCCCTCTCTCAGCCCCTGCCCCACTTTAGAGCTCCTGTGTCTGCCTATACAGCCTCTGTTCCCCCCTCTACAGCACCTGCTCCCCCTTCTACCGCCCCTATTCTTCCTTCTATAGTTCCTGTGCCCCCACCACAGCACCTGCCTTCTTTCTTTCCCCCCTGTGCCCCCCTTCTACAGCCCCTGTGCTTACCTATCAGATCCTGTAGCCCTCTCTATAGTCTATGATGACCAGGGATAAGGTTGTCTCAGCTACCTCTCAACCTCTGTGCCACCTCTTAGCCAATGTATCCCCTTCTACAGCCCCTGTATCCCCCTCTTAGCCCCAACACAGTCCCTGCCTCCCTTTACAGCTCATGCTGCCCTCTAAAACTGCTGTGCTCCTTCTACATTCCCTGTCCCCCCCCCTGTATATCCACTGTCCCCCCTTCTACATCCCCTGCCCCCCAACTCAGCCCCTGTGTCCCCCTTCTAAAGCCCAAGTGTCCCCACTTCTACAGCCCCTGTTCCTCCTTCTATCTCCCTTGCCCCCCTTCTACAGCTTGATACCCCCTCTACTGCCCTTGTAGCCAACCTCTACAGCCCCTGCCTCCCCCTTTACATCCCCTGTCCCCACACATCAACCCTGCCCCCTTCTACAGCCCCTGTGCACCCCTCTACAGCTTTTGACCACCAGGGATAAGGTGGTCTCAACCCCCTCTCAGACCCATTCTACATCCCCTGCCCCCCTACTCCCCTGATACATATCCCTCCAACTACAGCCTCTATCCCCCACATGCAGCCCTTATCCTCTACTACAGACCCTAACCGTGTCTGTATGTCTCTGTGTGTGGCCGTATGGGAAAAAAAAGAAAGAGACAAACAAAGAGGCTGGGGGAAGTTAGAGATACACAAGGGGGTAAGAGACACACTAAAGGGGGTTACGAGATACAAAGGTGAAGATGCATTGGGGGGGGCAGCAAAATGAATCTTCGCCCAAAGTTCTTTGCATCGGCCCTGGGTGCGGTCATATATGCTAAACAGAGAGCATGTAACTAGAAACTATAACTAAAAACTAGGGTCTGGAACATACTAATGTCCCTCCCAGCACCTACCCATACGAGGTGGGTGGGAGCTACTAATTTAATAACCAGGGGGCATCACACTGTCCTCTCCAGTCCCCACCCATGGGCATTTGGTGAGGGGTATTAAATTTGATGAGGGGTTTTACATGGCCAATCCATCCAGTTACCACCCCCCACTTAGTGGCTAGGAATCCTCAAGCCCCTAGCAATAACTCCAATAATAGTGAGGGGCAATATATCTAATACTGGTAAGATTTAAAATAAAAAAAATATATATTTACCTTCAAAAGTCTTTTTTGCTTCTAAAGTTTTCTAATCCTTCAGACCCCCACAAATTCATTACATCCTGATGATCCTGTTATTTAAAAAAAAAAAAGGCAGCCATCCATATTGAGGCATGGTCCAGAGACTGCAACCTCACAGCGGTGTAGGTCCTGGATCTGCTTTAGACTGCCCCCACTACTTGCATATCTAGGGAATACAAACTACCTTTGCAATTGGTCCCCATGTGCTGCCAACCCTGTTGTATGGCTGAAGTCCTTGCCCCTGACATGGAATATTCCTACTCTTTTGCTACCAGCTTAGTTGTTGGGCCTCACTAATTACCACTATATATATATATCACTGTACAGTGTATATATATCTTAACAATTATCACTATTATTACAGTGAGGGCAGTTTTTAAGGCAATTTTGTTTATTGGGAGGGAGGTTGCTATTGGTGGAGTGTAACGGGTGTGGGATTGAATCTAACTTTGGGGGGATGGACAGTGACGTAACATCTGGTTAGAGCAGTGGCAACATCACTGCAAAGGAAATCCACAATCAAATCCACAAGGTCATACCATTTCACTAGCAAGTGTCCTTCAATAATTAGAACAACTGCATCGGTTTAAAGTTTAGTATTTGGGAAGTAAAATTTCTAGACCTTTTCATGTTGAGCTTGTTAACCTTAAAAAAATGCTCCACTAGTCCGCTTCCTTTCTTCCGCAGGGTACCCTAGAACACTTCAGCCCCAGCGGCCGACGCTTGACTGAGGTCTCTCCGGAACTCTTCCACTCGACCAGCTGCAGCTCCCTTCTTCCAAGCAGGTATTATCCCCTCTGCCTATTCCTCTGCAGTCCTCCTTCCAGTGGCAGATATCCACCTCTGCCTGTACTGTGATAGCTCCTGTCTTTATAAAGATACTTTTGGCTTTCAGACCTAGCTCTCTTTTTGACTTGTCCCATGCTAGAAGGATCATGCAGCCAGCCAACAAGTCCATAGACTCTGTAACCGGAAACCCTAAAAATCCCTACGCAGGACACACCATTTCAAAAGGAACTAACATAACATTCTCTATTTTTGCACAAGGACTAGCCTTTGAGGACAAACATTTAAAATGCACCTATATAGAACATTGGGGAATGACCAATTATAATTTATACATGAACTATATAATACAAATAATATTTTCAAACAAAATAAAAAGCAACAATATATGCATTTAACTGTGTTATTGGTTGCCCTTATTTGCATACCAACATTATGCCAATATACATACTTTCATGCAGTCAGTAGATGACGCTGCTGGGTTATCAATTAACAATTAATTGTTTGTATTTCAATTGCTACTATCACAAGCCCCGTTCGGGAGTTCTTGGGACCAGGTCGATAGTCTGTGGGCAAGAGGCTGGCTTCAAGCATCTCCAAAATGCCGTGGCATGGTAGCTTCTGTCACACCCTATGTAGAGATTTCTCACCATTTTATTATGTAATTGTTCTTAATTTAGTATGTGTATTAGTAAAAACTTGAAGTCCTGCACAAATGGTCTGCTTCTTTTCCTTCTATTGATAGCCAGTTGATAAGACTATTTGCTTTAACCTAATGGTGGACACCTGAAATGCAATACAAAGATCCTGGTGATCACTTGTGTAGTAATTCCATCAGTCTTGCTCATTCACAGTAGTGCTTGGTTTACATTTTTGTGTCCATATATTTTTCAGGTTTGAATAGATAGAATAGTGGTGAGACTAAACTAGGGAGGGCCCTGGTGCAAGATTTCTTTTTGGGCCCCCTATTGTAAGGATGGAAAAAAGGTAGAATCCCCTCTGTCATATAGCTCCCACAATGTGTTGGCAGTTAGTGATCTTTTATTTGCCCATCCTTACAGAGTTGTATTAAGTGTATTTTTGAATGTAAGCATGCTTTTGTATGGAGTATGAGTGTGTGTGAATGTAGGGGTGTATTTGTGTATAGTGTTGTGTGTTTTTATGTACTGTCCGTAGTGGTTGCCTTTGAATGCAGGGATGTGTCTATATGCAGTGCTGATGTTTGAATGTGGATGTGTGTGTAGTGTTGGAGTTTGAATGCTGAGAGGTATGCACATATATGTATACACTGTCACACACAACACATAGACACTGATACACACACACACAAACCCATTGACATCTGGATACACATGCACAAAGACACAATGAGATACAAACACTGACTCACATACAGATATACAGACACATATACATGGGCTTCCAGAGGGGGAGACAAGAAGGGACACTTATCCCGCCCCCAACCTTCCTCCCCGCCTCCACTCCTGAATTTTTTAACTTGCTCCCCTTCCCCATAGGTACCAATGCATACTTACCTGAAGTGGGTACTTTGTTTACTAACTAATAACAAAAAAATATATAAAAAGTTTGCACTTACAGTGTGTGCACATGAAGCAGCCAAGTGTTCACTTCTGCGAGTGGCCTGCAGGGATAGACTTTAAGCACTGCTCCCTCCTACCTGCAATGGCGCTAAACTAAACTGAGCTCTCTGCAAGGACTACCAGTCCCATGCCACTCAGCCAGACTACAACAGAGCAGGTAGGGGGCGAATCACAATATAATTGGGAATAGACAGACATGGAAAAAATATGTAGAAGGTGGCAGATTGGGGGGTAGGAGTCGAGAATATAAAGGTGTGTTTAGGGAGTTATTAAAAAATGGACACATGGAGAATATGAAGAAAGGTGTAGGTGTGTGTGGATGGTTTATGAGAGAAGGAACAGAAGTTGGTGGGGGATATGAAGCAAGTTGAAGGTTTGTGTCTAGTAAAAGTCCAGTAATGAGATTAAAATTATGTCTGTATGCTGTTGTATGCCTGATTATAAAAGAGAAGTGCGGGGTGATTTGTAAAAGGGGACAGAAAGTGGGGAGAATATGGAGAAAGGTTGAAGGTTTCAGAAGGACAAAAGGGAGAAGAGGGACAGGTGTGTGGGGACCGGGGTTGAAGGTGTGTTTGGTTAATATGGAGGTTGAAGGTGTGTGGGGGATATTAGAAAAGGGACACAGATTTTTTTTTTGTTTGTGGGGGGGTGGAGTTGGAGTAAGCAGAAGGTGTGGGGGCAGAATATGAGAAGGGGGACAGAAGTTGGTGGTAAAATATATATATATAAATATATATATATAAAGACAGAAAGTGGGGGAGAGTATCTGGAGAGAAGGACACTAGGGAAGTATAGAAAGAGGGACACCACTAAAGTAAGGGACAATATGGGAAGATGCTCACTAGCACAAAGTAATTAGGAGTATGTAATTGATCATGTAATACTAAAGGTTTATTTCTGTTCATACAGTAAATATTAAATTAAGAAGCTCTGCAGAAATGAAAATGCGCAACAGGGTCTTCACTAAACTATGTGTTACAGTAAATTGAAAGCTGAATTGCCAAATTAAGGCCAAAATATATTTTTTTCAAATCAAACTTTGCTTTAAATTTGCAATTTACATATCAATTTGCTTCAATTTGGAGTAACTCAATATATGGACTATATATACACACAAACACACCAGTTTTTAACATTCAGTGCCTCTCCCGTGATTAGCTTCTGGATCCGCCCCTGGTGCTATGTCTGGGTGACCGGCAGAAGGGAAGTACACAGCACAATGTTCCCCTTTTGGCCAGTCAATTCATGTAGTGTGGCAAAGCCGGGTAGAGGAAACAGAAGATCCTGGCAAGTGCAAGCTGGCACTGTGGGTGTAATCTGGTGCTGTGATGTGAAAAGTGATGTGGGTACAATCTGGTGCTGTGCATAACACCTATTGCTGTGGCCAAATGTAACACCAAATGTAGATTCTACATTTTTATTTTTATAATTCAGTTATAGTGCCTTGATCATGGGTGTATGACTAATGGGGTGCATTGAATAGTGTTAGCATTAAAACAAAATAGAAACTGCAATACTTAAATAAGACAATGTCATCTTGAGTCTTCTAATAAGATTTTGCATCAGGTTTTTCAACCCTTTGGATGCCTGCGCTTTATGTGATAATGACACTGTCAAAAAGGGGCCGAGCATGGATGTCATTATCCATGCCCCCTGTAGCGGCACCCCGGTGTAGTAGGGGTTTACGCCGCTGAGAAGGTGTCCTTTCCCCCAAGCACGAAGTTAGCTAAAGCATAACAGGTTCCCCATAATTACGACATCCAAGTAATAGTCATCCCCTCCAAGCACGAGACGAGACTCTGTGTTGAGGGTCAAAGTAGGAATAATGTTTATTCTGCAACTCGGGCTTTTATGCCGTACAACAACTCCTCCCCGTATCCGGAGGAGATAATACATTTACAGTGGGAGTCACTCCCACTGTACCGAGCAGAATATTATACAAAAACTTACAGGTTTAATAATACACATAATATATAACGAAAATACAATGTGCTACGTGTATTAGGGAACGGAGATCTAGGGGAACAATATACGTGAAAATCCCCTAGATCGGTTGGGCCGTTCGCTAGATACACGTTCGCACCATTTACTCAGGAACCATATAACATAAACGAAAACTCTCTCTTGGATCCGGTGTCTCTATTTCGGTACTTTGGATCTGTCGACCAGTATGGGCGTACGTTACCGGTAAGGTTGGAATTCATCGTGTGGAAAGTTCGTGATTGTTCGGTCATTAGTCCATGCGGTCAAAATGGCCGCGACCCATTGTTCTTTCCACGTGGCGGCGTGTATCGTACGGATCCACAAGTACCCGAAATCCCCAATAATCCAAATACAACGACAATCCTCCGAGATGGTATCTGTCACTCCCAAAAGGGGTCTGTCACACGGCTCCCTCCTAGTGGTACACTCCGGCAGACCTGGCTTGATCCTTTCGGATGAACTTAGGGATGACCGGAATTTACTTGTCCGGAGAATTGTCAAGTTGTCGAGACAGCCCATCGGCGTTGCCATTTAGCTTACCGGGTCGATAGCTGATGGTGAAATTGTACGTTTGCAGGGCCAAGCTCCATCTTAACAATCGGCCATTGTCTCCTGCGACCCGGTTAAGCCATACCAATGGGTTGTGATCGGTTACCAAGGAAAATTCTTGTCCATACAGATAGGGAGTTAGTTTTTTCAATGCCCATACCAGGGCCAGGCACTCTTTCTCTACGGCCGCATAACTCACTTCCCTCGGTAGCAACTTTCGGCTGAGGTATGCGACCGGATGCTCCTTTCCATCTTCCCCGATCTGGCTCAGCACAGCCCCCAGTCCATACATGGAAGCGTCTGTATGTACAAGGAAACGTTGGTTAGGTACTGGGGCAGCCAAGACAGGAGCATTAACAAGAGCATGTTTGAGGGATTGGAATGCGGCTTCGCAAGCGGGAGACCACAGGACCTGTCTGGGTAAATTCTTTTTGGTCAAGTCAGTCAAGGGTTTGGCTACCGTACTATAATCAGGGACAAAGCGCCTATAATACCCGGCGGTCCCTAAGAAGGCCAATACCTGGGTCTTGGTATTTGGTGTGGGCCAGTTCGCTACTGCTTCAACCTTGGCAGGCTCCGGTCTCTGGTTTCCACACCCTACCCGGTGTCCCAGGTATTGGACCTCGGCCATTCCTAAATGGCATTTCTCGGGTTTTAGTGTCAGGCCCGCGGCCCGAATCTTATCTAGGACTACCCCTACGTGGACTAAATGTTCTTCCCAAGACTCACTGTAGATCGCAATGTCATCCAGGTATGCACATGCAAACTCCTGGAAGCCATCGAGGAGCCGATCCACCATTCGCTGGAACGTAGCCGGGGCATTTTTCATCCCGAATGGCATGACCTTAAATTGGTATAAGCCAAACGGGGTGACAAAGGCCGACTTGGGGACGGCATCCTCGGCCAGGGGAATCTGCCAATAACCCTTGCAGAGGTCTATGGTAGAGAGATAGTTACCCCTGGCTATGCGATCTAATAATTCGTCTACCCGGGGCATGGGGTAAGCGTCAGTGGTAGTCTTTTCATTTAGTCGCCTGTAGTCGACGCAGAACCGAGTGGTTCCGTCTTTCTTGGGGACTAGGACTACGGGAGAGGCCCAGGGACTGTCTGATGGCTCAATGACCCCCAGCTGGGTCATTTCCCGTATTTCCTTCAGCATCCCGTCCCGGACGGCTTCCGGAATACGGTAAGGGGGTTGTCGGAGGGGGGCCTGCCCTGGGGTTTCTACCTTGTGTATGGCCAGGGTGGTGTATCCTGGCTCCTGGGAGAAGGTACTCTGTTTCTCCCATAGGAGCTGTCTAGCTTGCTCTAGCTCCGTAGGGTTCAGTCGTTCTCCCAGCTTCACTAGGCTAACTGGGTCGGGGTGAGTCTCCCTTTCTAGCAGGTCAGG
Organism: Pelobates fuscus; assembly: GCF_036172605.1. Taxonomy (NCBI): domain Eukaryota; kingdom Metazoa; phylum Chordata; class Amphibia; order Anura; family Pelobatidae; genus Pelobates; species Pelobates fuscus. The sequence goes on from NC_086317.1 coordinate 234,826,050, forward strand.
TAGGGGTAAATTTTCGGGGTCATCAGTAGCTGGGGCACAAACAGCGTTAACATCTTCCTGTCGCTCTTGGTATTCCTTCAACATGTTCACATGAAAGGATCGTTGGATCCTTTCATCTGCACAGCTGGCAATAAGGTAGGTGGTATCACAGAGTTGGGCTAAAACCTTGTAAGGACCCTGCCACGCAGCTTGCAGTTTGTTGTCCTTCACCGGTTTTAGCACCAATACCTTCTGCCCTATGTGGAATAGTCGTTGCCGGGCACCCCTATCGTACCATCGTTTCTGTCGCCCCTGGGCCGCCTGGAGATTCTCCCTTACCAATAGGGAGAGTTGCTCCATGCGGTCCCGGAGTTCCAGGACATATGGCACAATAGGTGTCCCTGCCTGTTCGGTTTCCCCTTCCCAGTGGTCCCGAATGAGATCGAGGGGTCCTCGCACCCTCCTCCCATACAATAACTCAAAGGGGGAAAAACCCGTAGATTCTTGGGGGACCTCCCTATACGCAAATAACAGGTTGTCAGGGCACCTGAGGTCTCTACCTTTGAGAAGGGTAGAGACTTAGTTGTTTATCCGTCTAGACACGCCATATCTCCCGTTCCTCGCGGTCCATCCAGTCATTCTAACGCTGGCCGCAAGGGATCCGCTTCCTTTTCTAACATGACGCTCGATACGTGACGTCTTGACGCTATCCCGAGCGACCTGCCACTCTATTGGCTTTATCCAATCAGCACCCAGCTGAGGCGTGTCTACTCTCCGGACTCAGGGTATTTAAGCTTGCTTCTCTCGTCAGCTCATTGCCCTGTCGTGGTTCTAGCTTGTCTAGTCACTCAGTGCTCTTGTATTCTAGTATTCTCTTTGGTTCTGACCCGGCTTGTTGTACTATTCTGCTTATCTCTGTTATCCCTCTGACCCGGCTTGTCTCTCGCTTATCTGTCTTCTCGTTCCCTCGACCTCGGCTTGTCTCTGACTATTCTCTGTTATTCTCTGTACGTTAGTCCGGCCATTCTAAGGCCCGGTATACGTACCTTTCTACTGTTTGTACTCTGCGTGTTGGATCCCTGTCCCGATCCTGACATTACGACAGGGCCAATGGATCCTGCAGGTACAAACAGTCAGCTTGGTTCTTCCGACCCCAGGTTTGATGCCATGGAACACAGGATGGATCAGATGGCCCTAGCACTACAGGCGCTATTGTCTCGTGCTAGTAACCCACCAGAGGAGACACGTACTCCTTCGATCTCTCCTGTAAGTTCAGGTCTAGAAGTAGCTACTGTTGGTGCTTCTTCTCATATTACTCCACCAGTACGTTATGGCGGTTCTCCTGAGAAGTGTCGTGGCTTTTTGAACCAGATCAGCATCCATTTCGAATTACAACCCCGCTCCTATCCTACAGATAGAGCGAAGGTTGGATTTATTGTTACGTTACTCATTGAGAAGGCTCTGCGATGGGCTAATCCTTTATGGGAGAATGATAACCCGTTAGTCTATAACTATAATGCCTTTGTAGCTGCTTTTAAAAGAACTTTTGACCCCCCTGGTAGGAAGGTCAATGCAGCTAGATTACTGTTGCGCCTTAGACAGGAAAATCGAACACTTGTGGATTATGCACTAGAGTTCAGATCCTTGGCGGCAGAGGTTAAGTGGAACGAACAGGCTTATATAGATGTATTTTTAAATGGGTTATCAGATGTAATCCTTGACGAAGTCGCTACTAGAGAGCTCCCTGAGAATTTGGAGGATTTAATTTCTTTTATCTCTCGCATTGATGAACGCTTAAGAGAGAGGCAGAATACTCGAGATAGGACTCGTAGACCCTCCTTTAAACTAGCTCCTGCATTTCGAAATTCTGAGATCGAAACCTCACGTTTCCCTGAGCCTATGCAGATAGGTAATACTCACCTCACAGAGGAGGAGAGACAGTACAGGAGAAGGGAGGGTTTATGTATGTACTGTGGAGACAGAGGTCATCTACGCCTAAATTGTCCCAATCGTTCGGGAAACGCTCGCACCTAAGTTTCTCTAGAGGACAGGCCTTGGGTGTATCTATTTTGTCCTCTGTCCACAATTATAAAGATCACAGGCTTCTGCTACCCGTTTCTTTGACTTGGGAGAAGGGAGTAGTAAAAACCATGGCTTTGATTGATTCTGGAGCTGCTGAGAGCTTTATCGATCAAGTTTTTGTTAACAAGCATACTATCCCATCCCAGTTAAGGGAGACACCTCTGGCCGTTGAGGCCATAGATGGTAGACCTTTACTTGAGCCTGTTATTTTCCGTGAGACCATACCTATTAATTTAACTGTTGGTATCTTGCATGAGGAAGACCTATCCCTGTTGATCATTTCCTCTCCTTCTATTCCCATAGTCCTGGGGTACTCCTGGTTAAAGAGACATAACCCTATCATTAATTGGGAGTTAGGGGAAATAATTTCATGGGGTCAGAATTGTCAAGAGAAATGTTTGCGGAAGGTCTCGCCCCTTTGCCTGGCGAACACGTCGGCTAACTCCTCTAATCCTACAGAGACACAAATACCGCCTCAGTACCTGGATTTAAAGGCAGTATTTGATAAAAGGAGAGCCGATACCTTACCTCCACACAGATCCTTTGATTGCAAGATTAACCTACTCCCTGGTACCATGCCTCCCAGGGGTCATGTATACCCGTTATCTACTAAAGAGAATTCAGTTCTAGAGGAGTATATTCACGAGAATTTAGACAAGGGATTCATTAGGAGATCCTCCTCCCCTGCCGGGGCTGGATTTTTTTTTGTTAAAAAGAAGGATGGTTCGCTTAGGCCTTGTATTGATTATCGAGGTTTGAACAAGATAACCATTAGGAATGCTTATCCCATTCCTTTGATTACCGAACTCTTTGATCGTTTAAAGGGTTCTACCATTTTCACCAAGTTAGATCTCAGAGGGGCATATAACTTGGTGAGAGTCCAGCAGGGACACGAGTGGATGACGGCGTTCAATACTCGTTACGGTCACTATGAGTATACAGTTATGCCTTTTGGGTTATGTAATGCACCGTCTGTATTCCAGGATCTGATTAATGAGGTTCTTAGGGAATTTCAGCAGGAGTGTGTTATTGTATACCTGGACGATATACTCATACATTCTAGAGAGATTGAGACTCACCACGAACAGGTCAGAAGGGTTTTGCACAAACTTCTTCAACATGGTCTGTACTGCAAATTGGAGAAATGTAGCTTCGATCAATCCCAAGTAAATTTCCTCGGTTATGTGATCTCTGGGGAGGGATTTAAGATGGACCCGGATAAACTCCAGTCCATTCTGGATTGGCCTCTACCCAAGGGTCTCAAGGCCATTCAGAGATTTATTGGGTTCTCCAATTACTATAGGCGCTTTATTAAGGGTTATTCTTCTATTATTGCGCCCATCACCAATATGACTAAACAGGGGGTTGATACTAAGAATTGGTCTACGGAAGCTCTCCTTGCTTTCAAAACTCTCAAGGAGCTTTTTGCTTCCGCCCCAATTTTAGTTCACCCTAATACCACTCTTCCTTTCCTACTTGAGGTAGACGCCTCGGAGACTGGCGTAGGTGCTATCCTATCCCAAAGGCTAGGTGTGGATAAACCATTACATCCATGTGGATTTTTTTCTAAAAAATTGTCTGGTGCTGAGAGCAGATATGACATTGGTGACAGAGAACTACTAGCTGTTATCAAGGCTTTAAAAGAATGGAGACATTTATTGGAAGGGACATTACATCCTGTTACTATTTTAACGGATCATAAGAACTTGTCCTATATTGGAGAGGCCAAGCGATTGTCTTCCAGGCAAGCTCGTTGGTCGTTATTCCTCACCCATTTCAATTACGTTCTTACTTATAGGCCTGGTTCAAAGAATTCTAAAGCCGATGCTCTATCTCGCCAATATGAACCTTTGGCTTCTTCTGAACCGGTTCTGTCCTCTATAGTACCCCAATGCAATATTATTGCTAACACAAGTCTCAAAATCCATTCTCCGTTACTTGCCCAGATCTTGAACTTACAGCATCTGGCACCTGGACAGACTCCTGAGGGAAGAAAATTTGTCCCCTCTGAACTCCAACTGGAGCTCTTACAGTGTTTCCACGAAAGCAAGGTGGCTGGTCATCCTGGCATTCGCAAGACTTATTCCCTGATCTCCAAGGATTTCTGGTGGCCTTCCTTACGAAAGGATATTAAGGAGTTCGTCGGAGCCTGCGAGACTTGTACCAGGACTAAACAGCCTCACGCATCTCCTTGTGGTTTGTTGCTCCCCTTGGACATTCCTGAGAAACCATGGTCCTGTTTGGCCATGGACTTTATTGTGGATTTACCTGCTTCCAAGAGACAGACTGTTATTCTCACGGTGGTGGATAGATTCACTAAGATGGCTCATTTTGTGCCGTTGCCTAAACTCCCCACGTCTCCTGAATTGGCGGAGATTTTTGCGAGAGAAGTTTTTCGCTTACATGGGATACCTTCGGAAATCGTTTCTGATAGAGGCTCTCAATTTGTCTCACGATTCTGGAGATCCTTCTGTTCTCAATTAGGTATCAAATTGAATTTTTCCTCTGCATATCACCCTCAGTCTAACGGAGCCGCTGAGCGTACTAATCAAAAGATTGAACAATATCTGCGCTGCTTTGTTTCCGAACACCAGGATGATTGGGTCGGTTTGATTCCTTGGGCAGAGTTCGCACACAATAATCTCGTTTGTGATTCTACTCGTTCCAGCCCCTTCTTCATGAACTATGGCTTTCATCCCTCCATTTTTCCTTCGGTCTCTTCTTCCCAAGGAGTACCGTCGGTTGATGATCATGTCGCCAATCTGAAGAAGTTGTGGGATCAGACTCGTCAAATTCTCCTGCATAATTCTATGTTGTTCAAAAAACACGCTGATAAACACAGAAGGGCGGCTCCAGTTTTTGTTCCTGGGGATAGAGTATGGCTGAGTACTAAGAACATTCGTTTAAAAGTTCCCTCTATGAAATTTGCGCCTCGGTACATAGGTCCTTACAGGGTTTTGTCTCGTATCAACCCGGTTGCGTATCGCCTAGCTCTGCCGTCGGCCTTACGCATCCCCAACTCCTTTCATGTCTCTTTGCTGAAACCACTGATTTGCAACAGATTCTCTTCTACGGTTTCCTCACCTCGTTCGGTTCAGGTGGACGGTCAGGAGGAGTACGAGGTCAACTCCATTATCAATTCCCGATTCTCCCGGGGAAGACTACAGTATCTGGTCAACTGGAAGGGATATGGTCCCGAGGAGAGGAGTTGGGTACCTCAGGAGGACGTTCATGCTCCTCGTCTCCGCAGGGCGTTTCACTCCCGCTTCCCATCTCGTCCCGGTTCCTTCCGCCCGGTGGGCGTATCTGAGAGGGGGGGTACTGTCAGGGCACCTGAGGTCTCTACCTTTGAGAAGGGTAGAGACTTAGTTGTTTATCCGTCTAGACACGCCATATCTCCCGTTCCTCGCGGTCCATCCAGTCATTCTAACGCTGGCCGCAAGGGATCCGCTTCCTTTTCTAACATGACGCTCGATACGTGACGTCTTGACGCTATCCCGAGCGACCTGCCACTCTATTGGCTTTATCCAATCAGCACCCAGCTGAGGCGTGTCTACTCTCCGGACTCAGGGTATTTAAGCTTGCTTCTCTCGTCAGCTCATTGCCCTGTCGTGGTTCTAGCTTGTCTAGTCACTCAGTGCTCTTGTATTCTAGTATTCTCTTTGGTTCTGACCCGGCTTGTTGTACTATTCTGCTTATCTCTGTTATCCCTCTGACCCGGCTTGTCTCTCGCTTATCTGTCTTCTCGTTCCCTCGACCTCGGCTTGTCTCTGACTATTCTCTGTTATTCTCTGTACGTTAGTCCGGCCATTCTAAGGCCCGGTATACGTACCTTTCTACTGTTTGTACTCTGCGTGTTGGATCCCTGTCCCGATCCTGACACAGGTGGGGTAAGAATCTCTCCCAGTCTCTGCAACCGTCCGTAAAGGTCCTCAACATTTGTTTGAGAGTCCCATTAAAGCGCTCACAGAGACCGTTAGTTTGGGGATGGTACGGGGAACTGAGCAGGGGTTTAATGTGGCACACTTTCCATAACTGCTGTGTGAGTACGGCAGTGAACTGGGTTCCTTGGTCGGATAGGATTTCTTTAGGGAACCCCACCCGAGTGAATATCTTAACCAAGGCATCGGCTACCGTCTCAGCTTCAATATTCGGCAGGGGTACTGCCTCGGGGTACCGGGTCCCATAGTCCACCACGGTAAGAATGTACTTCTTACCGGACGGGCTATGTCGCGCTAGGGGGCCTACAATGTCGACGGCGACCCTATAGAAAGGTTCCCCAATGATCGGCATCGACATTAATTTAGCCTTCGGGCGATCTCCCCTCTTACCCACCCGTTGGCAAGTGTCACAGGTTCTGCAATATTGTCGCACGTCCCGGTTAAACCCTGGCCAGAAGAAATTCTGGGTAATCCTATGGCCCGTGCGACGTACTCCTAAATGGCCAGCTAAGGGTATATCGTGAGCGATCCTCATGATCTCTTGCCTGTATTTTTTCGGTAGCACTAGTTGCTTCTGCGGGACGGGGTTTTTACCTGCTGCGGGCTCCTGGGGGATCCTATACAGTCTATCCCCCACCCACTCGTAGCTTTCCCCATCTGTCCCCGGTTCCCCTTTATCTGCCTTATCCCTATACTTCCGTAGAGTGACGTCTTCCCGCGTCTCCCTCCCAAAAGTCTCAGGGGTATCCCAGTCTAAGGGGGTCTGTCCTAAGGTTACAGTCGGAGGGTCAGATCTTACCTGGGTCTCCGCGACTGGCGGGCCGATTCCAATAGCACGAGCCTGAGCCCGGGTGGTGACAGGGCAGGCTCCAGCAGGGCCTTGAGGAGCAAAAGCGGACAACAGCGGGGCTAAGTCATTTCCCAAGAGTACTTCCGCGGGTAGCCCTTTCATCAGGCCCACATTCACTTGGCCAGCTCCCACCCCCCAATCCAAATGCACTCGGGCCGTGGGGAGGCGATGTACTGCACCCCCGGCCACTCTAACGGCCACCGTTTGTCCAGTATGTTCCTTTTCGGGGACCAGGTCGTGTTGGATCAAAGTTAGGGTGGCCCCAGTGTCTCGCAATCCACTGACAACTTGTCCATTTACTCGGACGGTTTGTCGGTGATGCTGCCGGTTGTCTACGGCAGCCGCATATAGGGGATTGGCCTCGTGCAAAATCTCCCATTGCTCTTCCCCCAGGGGTTGGGCTTCAATGCAATGGGCCCCTGAGGAAAAGGGCCGGGTGTTCCCTTCAGCGGGCTTCCTCCAAGAAGCTTGTCGAGCTGGATCTAGTGGGCATTTGTCTCTCAGGTGGCCCACCTGTTGGCACCTATGGCACCGCCGGCGGTCCGGGGCACTGGACTGGGCGAAGCGGGAGGGGGTGGTGTAGCTAGGTTGATTAGCGGAGGTGGTTGGAGTAGGGCCGACGGGGCGGCTTTCGACTCTGGGAGCTGCCTTTTGGACCGAGGGGTCGGGTTTGCGGGCGTCCGCATACTCGTCAGCCAGCCGGGCGGCTTCGGGTAGGGTAAGTGGTCGCCTATCCCGAATCCACTCCCTGAGCTCCTTGTCCACCTTTTCAAAAAAATGCTCCAACAAAAACAATTGTAATACCTCCTCCGCGGTGGTAGCTTGGCACCCATCCATCCAGTGGCCAGCCGTGCGTTGCAGTCGGCAGGCCCATTCGGTGTAGGAGTCACCGGTTTGCTTTCGGGATTCCCGGAAGCGTCTCCGATATGCTTCGGGAGTTACTGCATATCGGGACAGTAGAGCTTCCTTGACCAATCGGTAATTTCCCACCTCATGGTCCGGGATTGCCCGGAAAGCATCACTGGCTCGTCCGGATAATTTGCCAGACAAAATTTTAACCCACTCCTCGGAGGGTACTTTATGTAGGGCACATTGACGCTCAAAATCCGCCAGGTATTGGTCAATCTCCCCCTCTGTTTCTACGAAATTTTTAAAAGCGGCAAAGTGTACTTTCCTCTTTTCCTCGGGAGTTTGAAAAGTCCCAGCAGTTGGACTGGCGCTGGTTGAAGTCTGGCGCCGGTTGGCATCGACCGCCGCGATTACTTGGGTCACGATCCTAGGTGAGGGGTTTGGTCCGTAGTGAGCCAACCTTACCCTCACCTCGTGGTCGAATCGTTCGTCTTCCGGGGTTCGGACCAAGGCGATCTCCGGTTCTGGGTTTGGTTCGACACCCAGTTCGCCATTCTGTTCAGCTAAGTCCAATGCGACCAATTCTGCCAAAATGTCTCTTTTCTTTTTGTTGCTAGCCGAACGACCACGGCTCTCCAACAAGTCTTTTAGGGTAGATCGTTTCAACCTTCCGTAGTAGGCCTCCATCCTGATTGCTCTCGGTAGCTGTCCTTCTGGGGTGAAAGAACGATCCCGCCGCTGCCACCAATTGTAGCGGCACCCCTGTGTAGTAGGGGTTTACGCCGCTGAGAAGGTGTCCTTTCCCCCAAGCACGAAGTTAGCTAAAGCATAACAGGTTCCCCATAATTACGACATCCAAGTAATAGTCATCCCCTCCAAGCACGAGACGAGACTCTGTGTTGAGGGTCAAAGTAGGAATAATGTTTATTCTGCAACTCGGGCTTTTATGCCGTACAACAACTCCTCCCCGTATCCGGAGGAGATAATACATTTACAGTGGGAGTCACTCCCACTGTACCGAGCAGAATATTATACAAAAACTTACAGGTTTAATAATACACATAATATATAACGAAAATACAATGTGCTACGTGTATTAGGGAACGGAGATCTAGGGGAACAATATACGTGAAAATCCCCTAGATCGGTTGGGCCGTTCGCTAGATACACGTTCGCACCATTTACTCAGGAACCATATAACATAAACGAAAACTCTCTCTTGGATCCGGTGTCTCTATTTCGGTACTTTGGATCTGTCGACCAGTATGGGCGTACGTTACCGGTAAGGTTGGAATTCATCGTGTGGAAAGTTCGTGATTGTTCGGTCATTAGTCCATGCGGTCAAAATGGCCGCGACCCATTGTTCTTTCCACGTGGCGGCGTGTATCGTACGGATCCACAAGTACCCGAAATCCCCAATAATCCAAATACAACGACAATCCTCCGAGATGGTATCTGTCACTCCCAAAAGGGGTCTGTCACACCCCCCTCTGACAAAAATCCTGTGGACGCCCATGCACACAGATACACACAATGACACTCATTCACATACAAACACTGACACAGATACACAAACACACACTCACATAGATACACAGATACACATATATAGATACACAGGTAGATACACATACAGACACACAGAAGATAAACACACACAAAGATACAAACATGCAAAATTTACACATTTTAAACCACCCTCCTGTTCAATACCTTTTCCTATCCAGTCAACTGGCTGGACAGTTAAGAGTCAGAGCCTATCCCACTGCAGCCCCCCCCCCCCCCCCCCCTTCTGCCTTTTCCTCCCACATGGCTCAGGGTTATGTTGGGAGTAGTGACTGGCCTTCACTTCATCCCAGCACAGCTGAGATTACATGGCCCCTGTAGCTATGTTAAAGGGCTGGAGGACACAACCCCTGAAAACACTTTGACCACGGGTGCCCCTAAGTGCATTGGCCACCCAATGGACCCACCTGAGCTTGCGGACTCCATTACAGCCGCACTGGCTGCACCAGCAGTAGTTCTGCTGCTGCACAGGTGTAGAAGTGTGATTGGAGTACTGGGAGTGAGAATACAAACTATATTTATTATTTTAGGTTTATGTACAATAATATTGTTTTAGAGAGTGTGCACAATTTTGTCCCCATCTATAGCAGAATGAGTTTCAATGAAAATTGTTGAGGGTTATGTACCACAAATTTTGAATACAAAATCTCATTACGGAGACATGTGTCTAATAGCACACCTGACTTATTCTTTTTAGTCATATTGCACATTTTGGTGAAATATAAATTATGACTCAAATTCCTAGTCATGCTAAAATGGAAATTGGAATTGCCAACTTCACAATCAGAATTGTCTCTAGAAATTCTGCATTTTCTGTTCTTGATGAGTGTGATTTCCTTTGTACATCTAAAACACTGTAAAATACTGGATCATTATTGAGATGGTGTCCCTAGACGTCACTAATCCTGTAATTTCCTCCATCCAGTTCCTATGTTTTAAGGAAAGCTAGTCACTTAAATTGTGCAAGCAACAAAAGAAACCAATGGAGAAAAGAGATAGAACAATGAATATTGCATGATTCCTGGACCTCAGAACACATACTGTGCTGCTTCTGGATTTCCCTGTAAAAAAATTAAACCGTAAAAAGCACACTAAAGGAACACCAAGCTGGACATAACCCTCATTTTTTAATGCCTTATACGAATATTACAATGAAAATATGTAATAAACAAAGTCAAAATAATAAAAAAATAAAAAATACTTTATAAAAATTTAAAAAGAATCATGGTTGTAAATGTTTACAATATAATTGTATGGTTTGCAGCTCAAAACACCCATGTAGGATTAACCTTACTTCCCCCACTTAAAAATATATACAAAGTGATAAGTGCAAACAATAAATAAATCACTTATGCAGTGGTGGCGCGTTATTATTATTATTATTATTATTATTATTATTATTTTATTATTTATATAGCGCTGTATTATTTCCATAGCGCTGTACAATGGGTGGACTAACAGACATGTAATTGTAACCAGACAACTGGATGTACAGGAACAGAGGGTGTGGAGGGCCCTGCTCAATGAGCCTCACCCCCCTCAGCCTCACCCCCTCACCACCCTTAGCCTCACCCCCTCACCACCCTCACCATCAACCCCCCTCCTTCTCACATCACCCCCTCCTTCTCACGTCACATCACCCCCCTCACTCTCACATCACCCCCTCACTCTCACATCACCCCCCCACTCTCACATCACCCCCCACTCTCACATCAACCCCCCCTCACTCTCACATCAACCCCACTCCTTCTCACATCACCCCCGCTCACTCTCACCATCACCCCGCTCACCCTCTCACCATCACCCCATTTCCCTCTCACCATCAACCCCCTCAAACCATCGCCCGCCATACACACAACACACTTCAGTCTCAGACAAAAACGCAAACATGTTAACAGAGACATACATTCTCACACACAAGGATACTCTCTGTCAGACACACTCTCAGGCACATACACAGGTAAACTGTGCATCAATGTGTATATGTGACACTTTTTTGTTAGTGGGGCCTCATGTTGAGTTTCGCCTAAGGCCTCATAAAGTCTAGAGCCGCCTCTGGGGATGGTGTACTGGGAAACAGAATTTTGCTGCACATTACTGCTCTGTCAGTTTGGTATTGAATACCCAGTTGTGCAGCAGGTTCATTGAGAGAGCATAAGCAACACATTGTTCATAGGCAGAGAGATGGGGACATAACATAGAGAGGCAAGGATATTACATAATTACATATGCCTATCTCATATCTGTTTCTGCTGTTGATCCAAAATAAGGCAAAAAACACAGTTCAAAGCTTATTCCAATTTTGCAACAAACTAGGGAAAAAATTCCTTCTGGACCGCAGTATGGCAATCAGATTTCACTTTGGATCAAGAAGCTGTCACCCCATATATGAAAAATGACATACCTAAATGTTATGTTTTTGCAAAGATTCATGCAATTGTTGTTTAAAAATCTGTACAGAAACTGATGAAACAACCTCTTCAGGCAGAGAATTCAACATACTTATTGTTTTTACTGTAGAGAACCCTTTCGCCTTAGACTAAATCTACTTTCTTCCAGTCTAAATGAGTGATGTTGTGTCCTACGTATAGTCCTGTTTATGAATAGATTTCCAAACAAGGGCTTAAGATGCTGTTTTTCTAAACTAACAGATTTAATCTAAACTAAAGAGATTTTGTAACATATCCCCCACATCTCGTACGGATCCTTGTGCTTTGTTTTGGGCTCATACTCATCCATAGGTTGAAGTAGTCAATTAGGGGAACTGCTCTTTAGTCCAATCATGGCTAGAATGTAGCATTGTCCAAATATAGCTGATGAAGAGCATTGACTGTGGATAATATTTATCGGTCAACATCATTGATTGTTTACGAAAATGTATTGCTAATGGGTCTTTTAATTAAATTGTAAGAAAAATGATGTTAAAAACAAGTTTTGCAATATTTAAACAAAAATATTCAAGTTTGAAAAATATCTCCAACTTAAATAAGATTAATACGATTTTATTTCCTAATATTGCATGTTGGTTATTAACTTAGTGAATAGATTTCTAGCTACTGAACACCAATAGCATACTCAAATGCCTAATGGAATCCCGCACACATTTTTTAAAAAAAAAATGTATAAAGGGATTTAAAAAATAAATAAATAAAAGGGATTACTTGATAACCCACATAGGGCCCCAGTTACCACTTGGGACATCTCAACATCATGTATGGAATCTGACACAAACATGGGTCTTTCCAGTAAAACTGTTAAATTACCTGCTAAGGAAGTAAACATCTAACATGCGTGGTCAGACATAAAGGGACACCAGTGGTAAATTTATACCCTTATTATATCTTGGGATTATCAGATTTATATTCAGGTCGATTTAAGCAGAGAAAAAAAATCACTTAGACTGCATGTCGGTGCTGGACATAAGATCCTAATTATTTGAAATGCCTTTCTTTGCACTGAGTTTTTTAATGTGTCCAGGTCAATGGCATTTTAATGGCTTATTAAATGGTTGTTTTACAGCGTCAGCCTGTTGAGGCTCTGAGCATATATCTTTACTTACCGTACATGTGTGCGGAAAGAGTAGTATAACTGCACACTAAATGTAGTATAGTATAGATTTTTTTTTCTCTTATACATCAAAGTAATACATTTCTCAAGACTTTGCAGACAATTTATAGACTATAGTATTATTTACCCTTTGTATGTGTCATGAAGCAATAACAAGTGTTTTACTCTATCATTTGAATAAGGAAATTATGAAAACAGGAATATGTATAATTTTTCATCAACTTGATTGCTTTTATTTTTTTTAAACATGCACAGTATTTAAACTTTTAGCCTTAAATAAAGCAATGTATATACAGTTCATCACACCCTCGTAGATATGCGTGTGCCTAGTGATACATGTATTAGATATTGTATGTAAAATAATATACAAATGTGCAATGATTTTGATTGAGCATCTGTAAGTGTGTGTTATTTATTATATGTGCAATAGGCATGATGTATACTTAGATAATAAACGTAGCCATATTCTCATGCATGCCTTATTAGCTACATTTAATGTCATACAAACCTAGCTAACCACACACTCATATATCTAATAAACCTCACTAGCTCACACACAACTCATCAGCTACTCTTATATGCACATCGCTAAATAGTCATACTCTCTCTCAAACACCTAATTAGCCACATACTCTCACAGATACGTAATTGCCCCTCAATTATACATTACTTGTTATACAACCAAATACCCATAACTATTTTCTCACACACAATGCCCACATACTTACACATTAGTAACACACATCTAGCTCAAGATATAACACTTTCTCTTTGTACCAAACTAATACCTAGTTAAACATTATAAAACATTGAATGACATATGAAGTGACACTGGATTTGTTAGTTTGGCTAATAGTGAATTTGTATTTGTGTTTGTGATTGACATTGTGTGAAAAAAAATGTTCAAGGATCATGTGTTTCTATGGAACATGGGTGCATTGTAATTGTGTATCTTCCTAATAATTCCATTAGAATGTAAGGTTAATGGGCTGTTTTCTGCTTGCTGAATAGCAATCCCTCAAACAATGTGTATAGAATAACTGCTATTCATACACACTGTGCTAAGAGAATACAACCCAGTGTCTGTATGTGTCAATACACATTTTTTTATGTGAGTTTGACACAAGTTTTTGGAGGGGCCTGTTTGCCAGCCTCCTACCCTGTGACTATGGCCCCTGGGATGTATTGTGTTCATGGACACTGTTTGTGCCCTCTTCGGCAGTTGGAGTTAGCAATTCGAACAGTCGAAGAAGTCGAAGTGGCCGCCATTCGACATTCGAACACGTGGCGGCAGCCATCTTGTTTGTTCGAACGTGTTCAGCTGTGTTTTGTCGTCGAGTTCATGGAACTCAAATCGGACATGCGATGACACGAACACCGCTGAACAGTTACCTTCCAGGGAACTTCAGCTATTCGAACATGAGTCGAACGGCGTTCGGTGAGTCGAAGCCCACGAACAAGGAACAAACACAGACTATACTCACAAACAGCTTCGTTCAGTAATTTGAACGACACTTCAACTATTGTGACTAGACCGGCCGCACAGCCAAGTTCTCTGGAACTGTTTTGGGCATAAAACCATGCGTGCGGTCGTTCAAAAAGAGACTTCCAGGAATATCCTAAACCCCTGCTGATATGGGTGATTTTTGGATATGGTGTTCACCCAGATCAGGGCTATCAGGGGATGTGATATGGGAATGGGAATATGTTGTGTTTTGGGGTATTTATTATACTTTGTAAAAATGTGTGTTTTTCTGCCTGGGGATAATTAAGTTAATGCATTATCTGCCCTAATTATCTCACAGGCAGAGAGGAGGGAATTATCTATTTGTATTGGGAGTGTCACACTTTGTCACTGTATTGTTACTGGCTGTAATTTTCGTGTCCCGGTGCCCAACAAGGTCCACGTGGGTGTCAACCTTGTTGGGAAACTTGCATAAAAGGCCAGCTGTGGCTTCCATTAAACACACTTGTTTTACCCTTGATGAAGTCTAGGCTCATGTTTGGGGGATTGGAGAACCACATACACTCTGGGGATTGCTATAATCACCATACTCCCCTGTGTATAATCACTAAGCTCTTGTAAGAGCTGTTCCTGCTATGCTCTCTGCACTAAGAGAGGTCTACCTACTGGAAGCTGGATCCTGGTCTTGGGTCCAGGGTGGGTGGAAGACGGCGAGACCCCAACCAAGCTGCGGCAATTAGTGGGGTTTACGGTGGTTATGGTGTTCCAGTGCAGTGCTGATGGTACTCGCAAGTACTAGGAAGCAGCGAGCAATTGACGGAGGTACCTGATCGGAGTGCCATACAGTAAATATAGTTACACCAAGCACCTGTACTATGTGGGCTAGTGTAGTGCTACAGCAACTTGCAAAATTTCTTATGCTTACAATGCTCAAAGAAAATGTGTCTCTCTCTAGGATGGAAATCAAGGGCATGTTAAATTGGGCTTGATGTACGGAATCTTTGATTAAGATTGTGTATACATAGTGTTGGGAGGGAAGTGAATTAAATGTTGTGTTATCACCGATATAAGTGTTATGTTACACTTAAAGAAAATGCCCCTAGCTAAACATGATGTACTTTTTATAATTTTAAATAAAGTGCAAACATATTTCACATTTCATATAAAGTGCATATTACACAGTACTATACACTGGACAAACAAAGCAATGTGACAAAAACAAGTTTTGGCATACAAGGGATTGTGTTCAAATTACCCTACAGTCTATGGATTTAGTCTTTTTTATAAAAAGAGAGAGACTGAACGTCAACAGCATGTTTTATGCTTAGTAGGTAAATAAATGCCCTAAACAGCTTAAGGCCCACAATATCCAATTTGAATCTCGTCACTGATTGCCTTCACATCAAAGATTTCCAAGTACATTTGTATTTGGGTAAGTCCCAATAAGATGTCATAACCAATGTATTCTTCATCATTTTGCCCTTGGTGCAAGTCAGAATTATGAATATCTCAGACCATTCAGTAGGCAATAATAACTAAAAGCATATATACCGTATACCAATCATACTTACACAGTATCAGATGTACCACAATGGGTTTCTTTTTTCTTTTCTCTTGGGGAGTAGAGCCATTAGTGTCATTGCAAAGTGGGGATGGGAAGTTAGCAGGGTCAGAAAGGACAACCTGAAAGGTTTTATTTTTACATGACACAGTGCAGTTGCCTTAGAGTCATCAATTAGAGCAACACATAAGGGTTTCTGAAGCTACAGCCGTGTCACAGCCCCCTCTAGTTATTTGACAGCAATATAGGCTCAATCTGTTTGTAACACTGATAGAAATATTGCCGGTAAAACGTCAAAGGGTTAACATTTTTTATTTATGTTTTAATAATGCTGGTTTTCAAATGTGTGTATTATTTTATTAAATTATATTGATGGTTGAAAGGTAATTTTTTTGAATAATTTTTAAACCAAAATTAATTTATAGTAAACTATATTATTTATGATAATTTTATTTGACACTTTTGCTGGAAAATATTTTTTAGATTTAAGTATGGCAAAAAAAACAGTTTCTGCCAAGCTATTTTTTAGAAGAAAAAACACACAGGATTGCAGAATTTAATTTATATGAACCTCCATATATCCCGATCTGCCATGCATTTAAAACTAGAGACTAGGTCATGGCTGCTCAGTCACTAAAAGGTGCCATACCATGGGGGTGGGGCATGTGAAATAACTAGGTAGACATAATACCATCTCTTAACCTGTGAGCATTGGATGGGGGACTTTAAAGTAAGTAAGACAGTGACCTGTCTACCCCCCCCCCCCCCCCCCCCCATTCCCCACCCATGATCATTGGGTGTAGGCTATTGAAAAAAATAAACTAGCTCAATGGCTAAAGAAAACAGTTACTTGAGCACGATCCCAAATCCTAATTGGAGGTTTTTAGTATCATTCCACTGGCCATTTAAGTGTAAGCTTACGTGCCACGTCAAGGCAAACCTCTTGGGTAAGTCTTATGCTAACAATTCAGCTTGCTTCTTTTAGCTTCATGTACAAAATGTCTAATGAGACAGAGAGGGGTATTTGTCTAAATTACTACCGTATATACTTGAGTATAAGTCGACCCGAATATAAGCCGAGGCCCCTAATTTTACCCCAAAAAACTGGGAAAACTTATTGACTCGAGTATAAGACTAGGGTGGGAAATGCAGCAGCTACTGGTAAATTTCTAAATAAAATAAGATCCTAAAAATATTATATTAATTGAATATTTATTCACAGTGTGTGTATATAATGAATGCAGAGTGTTTGTGTAGTGTGTGTGTATATAATGAATGCCGTGTGTGTATATAATGCAGTGTGTGGGTATGAATGCAGTGTGTATATAATGCAGTGTGTGTGTGTATGAATGCAGTGTGTGTGTATGTGATGCAGAGTATGTAGCCTTGGTGGGGGTGGGCATTTTTATTATTTTTTTTTTATTATTATTTTAATATTATTAATATTTTTTTAATATTAACATTTTTATTTTATTATAATAAATTTAGTTTTTTTATATTATTAATATTTTTTATTTTAATATTATTAAATTTATTATATTATTATTTACATTTTTATGTTATTTATTTTCGTCCCCCCTCCCAGCTTGTTAGCTGGCCAGGGAGGGGGGCTCTCATTCCCGGGTGGTCCAGTGGATGGGCTGTGTAGGAGGGGGGCTGGCAGGAAGCTGTACCTCACCTTTCCTGCAGCTCCTGTCAGCTCCCTTCTCTCTCCTCCAGTCCGTGCAGCTCCCCTGTCAGCTCCCTCTGCAAGTCTCGCGGTGTGAGTGCCGCGCGGAGCGCTGCCACGGTAACCCGTGGCAACGCTCTGACCCCGCGGCTCTCGCGAGACTTGCAGAGGGAGCTGCACGGACCGGAGGAGAGAGAAGGGAGCTGACAGGAGCTGCAGGAAAGGTAAGTTACAGCTCTCTGCCAGCCCCCAACAGGACCGCCGGGCTTATAATGAGCGGTCCTGGTCTGTATTATGGCAATGTAAGTTGCCCTAATACAGACACTCACTCGAGTATAAGTCGAGTTGGGGTTTTTCAGCACAAAAAATGTGCTGAAAACTCGACTTATACTCGAGTATATACGGTATATCCTTATTAACCCTTAATAGGGAACACATGGGGAGGACAGCAGCATTGTAACATGGCTGTGTGATACAAAAGCAAATACAAATACACTAAAATAAGTCCTGCTCTCAAACTCCCACTACTCCTGGGGGCAAGCAATGGCTGCCTAGTTGCTAGTTTTAAATGTTTACATATGCCGTATCACAGGCAGGTGGGGACATATGGAGGTTTTAAACAACCATCACAGTAATATGGGCGTATTTTTGATGCCAAAAGGCTTTTTATTATTTTTTTAATGTTTTCTTTTTTATAATGTGGCAGCTGGATAGCAAGTGCTGGCCAGCCACCACATAATTAACCCTCACATTAACCATTTGACATCCAGAGGAAAAGGTGCATGCTAACTGAACCATCTGGGTGCCAGGTCCATCTAGGGTTAACCCTGCAGCTGTAAACATTGCAGTTTCAGAGAAACTGCTATGTTAACATTAGGGTTATCCAGTCTCTAGTGGCTGTCTCATTGACAGCCGCTATAGGCGCTTCCACGCTTCTCACTGTGATTTTCACAGTGAGAAGACGCCGGCGTCCATAGGAAAGCATTGAGAAATGCTTACCTGTGGACTGACTGAATGCGCACGCGGCTCTTGCCGCTCATGCACATTCAGCGGATAACGTCGGAAGAGGGAGGAGAGTCCCCAGCGCCGAGGGAGCCCGGCGCTGGAGAAAGGTAATAATTTAACCCCTTCCTCCCCCTTCAGCCCAGCGGTAGGCAGACCATGAGGGTGGGGGGGACCCAAAGACCCTATAGTGACAGGAAAATGAGTTTGTTTTCCTGGCACTATAGTGGTCCTTTAAAGGGACACTATAGTCACCAGAACAACTACAGCTTATTGAATTTGTTCTGGTGAGTAGAATCATTACCTTCAGGCTTTTTGCTGTAAACACTGTCTTTTCAGAGAAAATGCAGTGTTTACATTACAGCCTAGTGATAACTTCACTGGCCACTCCTCAGATGGCTGTTAGAGATCCTTCCTGGGTCATGGCTGCCTAAAATGCACCCAAACATTCAGTGTCTCCACTCTCTGCATGCAGACACTGAATTTTCCTCATAGAGATTCATTGATTCAATTCATCTCTATGAGGAGATGCTGATTGACCAGGGCTGTGTTTGAATCATGCTGGCTCTGTCCCTGATCTGCCTCTTTGTCAGTCTCAGCCAATCCTATGGGGAAACATTGTGATTGGATCAGGCTACCACTTTTTCTGATGTCAGCAGGCAGTGGGCAGGTCAAAATGAAACAGGGACCAGCATGCAGCTTCAGGCTTGAATACAAGTATGATTTTACTATATTTAGGGAGGCATGAGGGGACCAGGGGGGCTAGATGGTGGTTTTAACCCTATAGGGTCAGGAATACATGTTTGTGTTCCTAACCCTATAGTGCTCCTTTAACCCCTTAAGGACACATGACGTGTGTGACACGTCATGATTCCCTTTTATTCCAGAAGTTTGGTCCTTAAGGGGTTAAAGTTGCAGTGGAAAGAAACAGCAACCTAAAGTATGGAAGTGTGTATCTAATGAAAAAAGTAAAACAATGAAATGTTGCTTCAGCCAGAAGGAAACATCCTGCCAATTGTCACATATAATCCAATTACAACATTAAAGGGACACTCCAGAACCCTAAATTGTTTTAGCTTGTTAAAGTGCTTTAAGTTAAAGGAAAATGCCCTTTTTTCTCATTTTACAAACCGTATAGTAGAGCCTTGCTACTTTTGCAATCTGATTTTAGATATACCACCAAAATGCATTATTAAATGCATAATGCTTTCATGGAGGGAATTCCTACTATAAAGTGATTTTATTTATGTGGGCATTGGAGTGCCCTTTAATATACTTAAGATACAGTGAAATGCAAAGAAAAAGCTTTCAAATACGTGATATTGATTAGCTGGTTACAACAGGAAAAGGAACCAAAACTAAAAAGAAGACAAAACCCAGTCTAGCATGAAAAAATGAGACATTCACTAAATGTTGCTAAATCTAAAATGTAACAAAATCCTGTCAATCAACACAAATGTTTTTTTCAAATATGTATATACATAATAAAAACAAAAAACATCCCTATCCATATTAATCACACAAATATAACTAGATAAATTCATATACGAAGAGGATGTCAGCATAGATATTATTTGGTGTGTACTCAGAAATAACAAAGTATAATAAATTATAATATAAATACTGTTCTTTATACATAATAAAATTAGTCAAGAAATAATAAATGCACATAGGAAAACTGCCATCAAAGGCTACGGTAGGTAAAATGCTCATGTACTTAGGAAAAAAACTAAAAGCTTTCAAAACCTCTTATAGATCATTTAGCACAAATATTCGTAATGTTTATCTACCTATAAAAAAAAATGCAAAAAAGGTCCAAAATCCACAATCGAACATTAAACATATATGTACTCCCAAGTAAGTAGCAAATCATCATCATAAATTATAGATTCATCAGTGAAAATGTTACATAAATAATTTTTTAAGTCAAATTCACAAGTAAGTCACAAGGCTTTCACAAGGGCTTTCTAGTGTGTAAATAAAATATCCATCTAGCCTCAGAATAAGTATGTTTAGCTTGTTGACAACCACATATAACAGGCGTAACAAACCTCTCCATCCCTTGAGTATGCAAGAAAGAATGTCTCCATTGTTGCAAACAATAAGGTGGCGAGCTACAGGGGACCAATCATCCCTCTTTTCAATACAGTAGGTATGTTCTCAGACATTTGACTTGAATGGCCTTGAAGTCTGGCTCACATACTGTATGGTACAATTTTTACAGGTTGAAGGGTATATTGTATAGTATTACACTTAATATGTTGCTTAATCTTAAAGGTCACTGGACATACAATATTTTCCCCTGTTTTTTTTTTTTAATGAACATGACTTGCCCCTAACATTCCCACAAGGTATCATAGTATCTCAGTCAAGTCAGAGTAGAGAGGGATAAGGAGGAAACTAGACTAGGAGACAGAATGCTTGAGACTGGAAGGTCTCCTCGCAACATTATGGATTCCCACATTACCCACATGTTGTATGCGGATCTCATTGTAAAGTACAAGTAAATGTTTGGTAAATCTGGTGAAATTGGAACTAAAATCCATAATAAGCAAAGAGGCCCAATATGAATTTAAATCAGTAGAGGTTGTGAGAAGGGAAGCTTGATCGGTATTTAAAGCAACATTAAAAGCTTTTTTTAAGAATGTCCATAGTGTTTGCCCTCTGAAGGAACCCATTCCTGAACTCACTACAAAACCCTTAAAATTAGAACAGTTGTGTCACATCCATTGGAATTGCTCCTGAGGGATACCACTGACCCAATGTTTATGTTAACAAGAAGAAGCAAAAGGAAGATTAGCTTCCTATACAAAGTGTTAAGTATAGTGGAACTACAAAAATAAAGTGATTAATAAAAAAAATAAATAATAATATTTATAGTCCATTTATAAAATATTTTACCAGGAAAGATACATTGATATTTCTTTCGTTTTCAAGTATGTCATTGTCATTATAGCAGATGAAAAGCTTTTGGACCAAATGGTTCCAAATCAAAATGAAATTGCCTCTGGAAAAAAAATCAATGTGACAGAAAAGGGACAGCACTGCCAAAGATGTGGGACTCCTCCCACCAACCCATAGAAAGGTTGGCATAGGAGTAGGCAAACGTAGTGCCCATAGCAATCACACATCTTGGGGGGTAGAATGTTCGATCAAACATAAAAGAATGTAATTTAGAAGGTACATACCGGATGGAATCTAAAATAAAGATGTTTCCCATAATCTGCATAATTATCTAAATGGTACAGCTACCAGTCCAGCCTACAGGGGAGTGTAGGAATACAGAGAGGCCACATAAGTGTTATTATTACTGTTTGTCAATGTATGAAAATAAGCAAAGATATCGAGACCAAATAAAACATTGAAGATAGATAAATGTACAAATCTCACTTATGAAATAAGATGAAGGGGTTCCCGTAGCTAAAATCAGTTGCACAAAAATGTATATCAGATAAAAAACACAGATAAAAAATGTGTAAACTATAACTCAAGTTCATATAAGCCCAAAGGTAAAAAAGAGAGAAAATAGTATATCGGACCCAAGCTATTTTTATTTACTTTCTAATATAATTGACTCTCATACGTGGACTAATTTTGGACATATGAGACTAAGTAAAGTCCACAGAATGTAGCATAAGGGTAAACACACAAAGCTGTGTATATAAATAGTGCACAGCCATGGAGCCCTATTGCCAGTATGGTATAATTTACTGAATATCAGTAAATATAAAAAATAAAAAACAAACTATATTGGGAAAAGAGAGCAACACAGTACTAAAACCAACTGCGTGCAAAGAAATGAAAAAGTAAATAAAATAAAGAGAAAGCAAAAAAAGAAGATGCTTCTTATAAATATTCAAGGAAAAATTAATTGAATCAAATGAATCCTTGTTTTAATCAAAACAAATAGTTCTCCTCGTGGATAGGATATGTAAGAGCTGCAGTCCTAGCTGTGTGTTGTCCACCCGAAGCCTCACTACCTGGTACATATATGTACTGACATACAGACAGACATACTGACATACACACTGACAAACAGACATACAGACATACATACAGACAGACATACTGACATACATAAATACATACAGACATACTGACATACTGACAGATAGACATACTGACATACATACATACAGACATCCATACTGACATACTGACAGACATACAGACAGACATACATACAGACATACTGACATACATACAGACAGACATACATGCATGCATACAGACAGACATACTGAAATGCATACAGACATACTGACATACATACATACTGACATACATACATACATAGATACAGACATACTGAAATACATACATACATACAGACATACTGACATACTGACAGATAGACATACTGACATACATACAGAGAGACATGCATACTGACAGACATACTGACATACAGACATACAGACATACAAACAGACAGACATACTGACATACATACTGACAAACAGACATACAGACAGACATGCATACAGACAGACATACTAACATACATACATACAGACATCCTGACATACATACTGACAGACAGACATACATACAGACATACTGAGATACATACATACAGACAGGCATCCATACTGACATACTGACAGACATACATTCACACATACATACAGACATACTGACATACATACAGACAGACATACATGCATGCATACAGACAGACATACTGACATGCATACAGACAGACCTACTGATAGACATACTGACATACATACAGACATTCTGACATACATATAGACATACTGACATACATACATACATACAGACATACATACTGACATAGACACACATCTAATTTTTCAGCCACCCTCCTGTTTTTTACATTTTCGTTACAGGAGGGTGCCTCGGGCTGATGGGAGTTGGCTGCCTCTCCCTCTTCACAGCCTGGCTGTCTCTCCTCCCGCACGGAGTGAGCTAAGGAGGCCCGGCTGCAGCGCTGACCAGGCCCCTGAAGATATAGGGCCCATCGGAAGGTCCCCCAGAGGAAGGCTTGAGGGCCAAAACGTCAAGGCTATTATTTCTCCTGCGCTTGGTAAGTATGCCATTTTTTTATGGGTGTATGTAGATACTTATAGCACTTTATTATTGCTTAGTAGGGGTTTTGGGACTATTGTTCTAATATACATTGCACTGTTTTATGCACTTTTTCTCCTGTCAAGTCTGTTAAATACAGTCAGGGCCGGCCTTAGGGGTGTGCGAGCTGTGCGGCCGCACAGGGCGCCATGGAGCAGGGGGCGCCGTGCGGCCGCACAGCCGATTTAAAAAAAATATATATATATATATATTTTTTTTTAATTTGCAGCGGGGGTGGAGCTTACCGTGCGGCGGGGGCGGAGCTAAAAGCGCCAGAAAACGGCTGCAGGGGAAGCAGGAAGGAGTCCCTGCTTCCCCACCAAACAGTCACCAGAAGCTGCACTGCCTCAACAATGAACTCCACAGGTAACTGTGTGATTGTCAGGTGAGTGTGACTCTCTGCCTGTGTGTATGACTGTCTGCCTCTGTGTGTCTGTGTGTATGACTGTCTGCCTCTGTGTGTCTGTCTGTGTGTATGACTGTCTGCCTCTGTGTGTGTGTGTATGACTGTCTGCCTCTGTATGTCTGTGTGTATGACTGTCTGCCTGTGTATGACTGTCTGCCTGTGTGTGTCTCTGTGTGTGTGTGTGTGTGTGTATGTATGACTGTCTGCCTGTGTGTGTGTGTGTGTGTGTGTGTGTGTGTGTGTATATGACTGTCTGCCACTGTGTCTGTGTGTATTACTGTCTGCCTCTGTGTGTGTGTCTGTGTGTATGACTGTCTGCCTCTGTGTGTATGACTATCTGCCTGTGTGTGTCTGTGTGTGTGTGTGTGTGTATGACTGTCTGCGTGTGTGTGTGTCTGTGTGTATATGACTGTCTGCCTCTGTGTGTGTGTCTGTGTGTATGTCAGGGTACCTGAGGCCTCTACCTCTAAGGGAGGTAGAGACTTGGTGGTTTGTCCGTCCAGGCGAGCTGTTTCCTTCGTTCCTCGCGGCTCATCCAGTCACTTAAACACCGGCCGCGAGGAATCCACGTCCTTTTCTAGCAGGACGCTCAATACGTGACGTCATGACGCTATTACGAGCGACCTGTCACTCAAGTGTCCGATATCCAATCGGTACTTGTCAGAGGCGTGCTTACCATCCAGAGCCAGGGTATTTAAGCTTACTTCTCTCTTCTGCTCATTGCCCTGTCGTGGTTCTAGCTTGTCTAGTCACTCAGTGCTCTGGTATTCTAGTTTGCTTGATTTGGTTTTGTCTCGGCTTGTTGTACTACCCTGCTTCTCTGTTATCCCTTGACCCGGCTTGTCTCTCGCTTATCTGTCTTCTCGTTCCCTCGACCTTGGCTTGTCTCTGACTATTCTCTATTTACTCTCGGTACGTTAGTCCGGCCATTCTAAGGCCCGGTATACGTACCTTTCCACTCTTTGTACTCTGCGTGTTGGATCCCTGTCCCGATCCTGACATTACGACAGGGCCAATGGATCCTGCAGGTACAAACAGTCAGCTTGGTTCTTCGGATCCCAGGTTTGACGCCATGGAGCATAGAATGGATCAGATGGCTTTGGCACTACAGGCACTATTGTCTCGTGCTAATAATCCACCTGAGGAGACACGTACTCCTTCTATTTCTCCTGCAATCTCAGGTCTAGAGGTAGCCACTGTAGGTGCTTCTTCCCGTATTACCCCACCAGTACGTTATGGCGGGTCACCGGAGAAGTGTCGTGGCTTTCTGAACCAGATTAGCATCCATTTTGAATTACAACCCCGCTCTTATCCTACAGATAGAGCGAAGGTTGGATTTATTATTACTTTACTCATTGAGAAAGCTCTGAGATGGGCCAATCCTTTATGGGAGAATGATAATCCACTAGTCTATAATTATAATGCCTTTGTAGCTGCGTTTAGAAGAACTTTTGACCCTCCCCGTAGAAAGGTCAATGCGGCTAGATTACTGTTGCGCCTTAGACAGGACAATCGAACACTTGTGGATTATGCACTAGAGTTCAGATCCTTGGCGGCAGAAGTTAAGTGGAACGAACAGGCTTATATAGATGTGTTTCTGAATGGGTTATCAGATGTAATTCTTGACGAGGTCGCTACTAGAGAACTCCCTGAGAATTTGGAGGATTTAATTTCTTTTATATCTCGTATTGATGAACGCTTAAGAGAGAGGCAGAACACTCGAGATAGGTCCCGTAGACCCTCCTTTAAATTAGCGCCTACCTTTCAAAATTCTGAGTTCGAGGACTTACGTATTCCTGAACCTATGCAGATAGGCAGTACTCATCTCACAGAAAGGGAGAGACAGTACAGGAGAAGGGAGGGCTTATGTATGTATTGTGGAGTCAGAGGTCATTTACGCTTAAATTGTCCCAATCGTTCGGGAAACGCTCGCACCTAAGTTTCTCTAGAGGACAGGCCTTGGGTGTTTCTACTTTGTCCTCTATTCACAACTACAAAGAGCTCAGGCTTCTGTTACCCGTTTCTTTAAAGTGGGAGAAGGGAGTAGTTAAGACTATGGCACTAATCGATTCTGGAGCTGCGGAGAGCTTTATAGATCAGGGTTTTGCTGCCAAGCATGCTATTCCATCCCAGTTAAAAGAGACACCACTGGCTGTTGAGGCCATTGATGGTAGACCGTTACTTGAGCCTGTTATTTTCCATGAGACCATACCGATTAACTTAACTGTTGGCATCCTACATAGAGAGGACATATCCTTACTGCTCATTTCTTCTCCGTCTATTCCCGTAGTCCTGGGGTACTCCTGGTTGAAGAGACATAACCCTATTATTAATTGGGAGTCAGGGGAGATAGTTTCGTGGGGACAGAATTGTCAAGGAAAATGCTTGCGGAAGGTCTCACCTCTCGGATTAACCAACACATTGGCTAACTCTGACAATCCTACAGAGACACAAATTCCGCCTCAGTATCTAGATTTAAAGGCAGTATTTGACAAAAAGAAAGCCGATACCTTACCCCCACACAGGTCCTTTGATTGCAAAATTAACCTACTCCCTGGTACCATGCCCCCCAGAGGTCATGTGTACCCATTATCTACGAAAGAGAACTCAGTTCTAGAGGAGTATATTCACGAAAATTTAGACAAGGGATTCATTAGGAGGTCCTCCTCCCCTGCCGGGGCTGGATTTTTTTTTGTTCAAAAGAAGGATGGTTCTTTGAGACCTTGCATTGATTATCGAGGCCTAAATAAGATAACCATTAAAAATGCCTACCCGATTCACTTGATCACCGAACTCTTCGATCGTTTGAAGGGCTCTACAATTTTCACCAAGTTAGACCTCAGAGGGGCATATAACTTGGTGAGAATCCAGCAGGGACATGAGTGGATGACGGCTTTCAATACTCGCTATGGCCACTATGAATATACAGTTATGCCTTTTGGGTTATGCAATGCTCCAGCTGTTTTCCAGGATCTGATAAATGAGGTCCTTAGGGAATTTCAGCAAGATTGCGTCATTGTATACCTAGATGATATACTTATACATTCTAGTGAGATTGAGACTCATCACAAGCAAGTCAGGAGGGTTTTGCACAAGCTTCTCCAGCATGGCTTGTACTGCAAGTTGGAGAAATGTAGCTTTGATCAAACCCAGGTAACCTTTCTCGGCTATGTGATCTCTGGGGAGGGATTTAAGATGGATCCGGATAAACTCCAGTCCATTCTAGAGTGGCCTTTACCCAAAGGTCTTAAAGCCATACAGAGATTTATTGGTTTTTCCAATTATTATAGGCGCTTTATTAAGGGCTATTCTTCAATTATCGCACCTATCACTAATATGACCAAACAGGGGGCTGATACTAAGAATTGGACTACTGAAGCTCTTCTTGCGTTCAAAACTCTCAAGGAGCTTTTCGCTTCCGCTCCAATTTTAGTTCACCCCGACACTTCCCTGCCTTTTCTACTTGAGGTAGACGCATCTGAGACTGGTTTAGGTGCTGTCTTATCTCAAAGGTTGGGTGTTGATAAACCATTACATCCATGTGGATTTTTCTCTAAAAAATTGTCCGGTACTGAGAGCAGATATGACATTGGTGACAGAGAATTACTAGCGGTTATCAAGGCTTTGAAAGAGTGGAGACATTTATTGGAAGGTACTTTACATCCCGTTACCATTCTAACAGACCACAAAAACTTGTCTTATATCGGAGAGGCCAAACGTTTGTCGTCCAGGCAGGCTCGTTGGTCGTTGTTTCTTACCCATTTCAATTACGTTCTGACTTACAGACCTGGCTCAAAGAATTCTAAAGCCGATGCGCTATCTCGCCAATTCGAGCCTTCTGTTTCAGTTGAACCACTTTTGTCCTCCATTGTACCCAAATGCAATATTATTGCTAATACCAGTCTTAAAATTCATTCTCCGCTACTTGACCAGATCCTGAAGTCACAACATCTAGCTCCCGGAGACACTCCTGAGGGAAGAAACTTTGTTCCTCCTGAACTTCAACTGGAGCTCTTACAATGTTTTCACGAAAGTAAAATAGCTGGTCATCCTGGTATTCGCAAGACATACTTTCTGATATCCAAGGATTTCTGGTGGCCTTCACTTCAAAAAGATATTGAGGAGTTCGTCGCAGCTTGTGAGACTTGTGCCAAGACTAAACTACCTCATGCATCTCCATGTGGCCTGTTACACCCCTTGGACATTCCTGAGAAACCTTGGGCCTGTCTGTCCATAGACTTTATCGTTGATTTACCTGCTTCCAAGAGACAGACTGTTATTCTCACGGTGGTGGATAGATTTACTAAGATGGCTCATTTCGTGCCATTACCCAAACTTCCGACTTCCCCTGAATTGGCGGAGATTTTTGCGAGAGAGGTTTTTCGCCTACATGGGATTCCTTCGGAGATTGTTTCTGATAGAGGTTCTCAATTTGTCTCACGTTTCTGGAGATCCTTTTGTTCTCAAATGGGCATCAAATTGAACTTCTCCTCTGCCTATCACCCTCAGTCTAACGGAGCTGCTGAACGTACCAATCAAAAGATCGAACAGTATCTACGTTGCTTTGTTTCCGAACACCAGGACGATTGGGTCGGTCTGATTCCTTGGGCGGAGTTCGCACACAATAACCTTGTTTGTGATTCAACTCGCTCTAGCCCTTTCTTCATGAACTATGGCTTTCATCCTTCGATTTTTCCTTCGGTTTCCTCTTCTCAGGGGATACCGTCGGTTGATGATCATGTCGCCAAACTGAAGAAATTATGGGATCAGACTCGACAAATTCTGTTACATAGTTCTTCGTTGTTCAAGAAACACGCTGACAAACATAGAAGAGCGGCTCCTGTTTTTGTTCCTGGGGATAGGGTATGGTTGAGTACTAAGAATATTCGCCTAAAAGTCCCATCTATGAAATTTGCTCCTCGCTACATAGGTCCTTACAGGGTTCTCACTCGCATCAATCCGGTTGCGTATCGCCTTGCTCTGCCACCTGCCTTACGCATTCCTAACTCTTTTCATGTATCCTTGTTGAAACCCCTTATTTGCAACAAATTCTCCTCTAAGGTCTCCTCGCCTCGCCCTGTTCAGGTGGAGGGTCGGGAGGAGTACGAGGTCAGCTCCATCATTGATTCCAGAATCTCAAGGGGAAAATTGCAATATCTGGTCAACTGGAGGGGATATGGTCCTGAGGAGAGGAGTTGGGTACCTCAGGAGGATGTTCATGCTTCTCGCCTTCGCAGAGCATTTCACCTCCGCTTCCCATCTCGCCCCGGTTCCTTCCGCCCGGTGGGCGTATCTAAGAGGGGGGGGTACTGTCAGGGTACCTGAGGCCTCTACCTCTAAGGGAGGTAGAGACTTGTTGGTTTGTCCGTCCAGGCGAGCTGTTTCCTTCGTTCCTCGCGGCTCATCCAGTCACTTAAACACCGGCCGCGAGGAATCCACGTCCTTTTCTAGCAGGACGCTCAATACGTGACGTCATGACGCTATTACGAGCGACCTGTCACTCAAGTGTCCGATATCCAATCGGTACTTGTCAGAGGCGTGCTTACCATCCAGAGCCAGGGTATTTAAGCTTACTTCTCTCTTCTGCTCATTGCCCTGTCGTGGTTCTAGCTTGTCTAGTCACTCAGTGCTCTGGTATTCTAGTTTGCTTGATTTGGTTTTGTCTCGGCTTGTTGTACTACCCTGCTTCTCTGTTATCCCTTGACCCGGCTTGTCTCTCGCTTATCTGTCTTCTCGTTCCCTCGACCTTGGCTTGTCTCTGACTATTCTCTATTTACTCTCGGTACGTTAGTCCGGCCATTCTAAGGCCCGGTATACGTACCTTTCCACTCTTTGTACTCTGCGTGTTGGATCCCTGTCCCGATCCTGACAGTGTATTACTGTCTGCCTCTGTGTGTGTCTGTGTGTATTACTGTCTGTGTGTGTCTGTGTGTATGACTGACTGTCTGCCTGTGTGTGTCTGTGTGTATGACTGTCTGCGTGTGTGTGTATGACTGTCTGCCTCTGTGTGTATGACTGTGTGTGTGTCTGTGTGTATTACTGTCTGCCTCTGTGTGTATTACTGTCTGTGTGTGTCTGTGTGTATGACTGACTGTCTGCCTGTGTGTGTCTGTGGGTGTGTGTGTGTGTGACTGTCTGCCTGTGTGTGTCTGTGTGTGTGTGACTGTCTGCCTGTGTGTGTGTGTATGACTGTCTGCTTGTGTGTGTGTGGATGTCTTCCTGTGTGTGTATGGCCGTCTGACTCTGTGTGTGTGTGTGTGTGTCACATACAACCAATACACGCATATCACACACTGTTAATATACCCATTACAAATATCACACATAGCATACATATCACACACAGTCATCACACGTACTATTACATACACAGACAACACAACCATAACAGCATACATGGATGACGGGGGGGGCGCTGTGAAGATTTTTCGCACAGGGCGTCTAAATGCCTAAGGGCGGCCCTGAATACAGTATTGTATTGCATGAATAAAACTATTTTTATGTGCAAACTCTGGTGTGCCTTGGGTTCTTTTCTATTTTTTGTATATATGTATATCCGGTGGTGAAACTGATTTTTCCCTTAAGAGCATTCAACACCCTGTATACCACTTTACTTATGACCCATTCTAGTTTAGCTTTTCATGTAACAATATATGCGAATATTGGCTATTCCCTGGAGCAAGAGTTGAGACAGCAAAGGTATTGTCTTAGTGTATTGTACACCCAAGTACTCTGTATGATTACATAGTAAATTAGAGGATGGAAATGTTCATCAATCTGAGCCTTCCTCACATCTGTGTTACTGTTGTTTGTCCACAAGAAGAAAAAAATAATATATTAAGTCATTTCCAATTTTGTCACAAATGTAAAAAAACATTTATTGACTTTAAAGTGGCTGTTACCCCACATATTAATTATTGTAAAAAAAACATCCATACATTTAAAAATCTTAAGGCAGATTATTATCTGTTAACTTTTTTGTAAAGAACCCATTGATGAGATATCCTCTCTTGAACATCCTATCAATGAACAGATTACCAAAGAGCTTTTGTATTTTTTTTTATAATACTGTGATATCCCATTGAGTCGCCTGTTTTATAACGTAAAAATGCTTTGTTTTTTATTTCTTCGTAATTGAAATCTTGCATTATTCTAATAAATTTTGTAGACAAACTCTGGAGTTTTTAAAGTTCCATAACCCTGCTGGTCCCCCAAAATTGTACCACGTATTTAAAAATTGAATTTCTCTAGCAGAATGGGGCTTTTTATTTATCCTGGTTTCATATGATCTCTGAATGATCTGATTGCGTCCGGTTGCTATGGAGATGCTATTGGTGGAACGCATTTGACGCCACTTCCGGTTTCCGGTGGAACGCATGTGACGTCACTTCCGGTTTCGGCAAAATTCGATCACTTCCGGTTCCTGTCGAAAAGGGCGCGAATTACAAATTATGGAGAATTGACAAACGGAAAACAGCTGCCACAGGAAAACTATTCCTCCAATCTGGAACAAGGAGGTTTTACACACCCACTGGATCCACCAATGGACTTTAAGGATTAGCCCTATTTAAGGACACAGGGAGGGGGGATTTGTATAGGATATATTCATTTATGTATTGTATATTGATACATGGTTATTGGTTTTAATTGTGGTCCCTGAGGAAGTTCTTATAGAACGAAACGCGTAGGACAACTTTTTTGTTACCTATAGCCTATGCTGAAATGGTGACTACACCTTTTTTTTTTTACTACTGAACCCTGACCTGTGGATGTCTTTTGGTGAAACAAGGATCCAGAGGTGATCAGAAATACCGGCTAGCCCCCCATCACATCGGGAGAGGCACCCTAAGAGCGCCTTTATCGTTTACATCCTGTGAGTGCAAAGATTGCTGCGCATGAAATATTGTGTTTTATAACAATATCACACTATGTTTTGTTTTATGTTTTCTCTGTAGATTTATATAGCCATATCTCGAATCTTCTTTGTTTCTGGTCAACACTTTATATGATATAGGTTGCTTGTTTGGGTAGCGACCTAGGGAGGCTGTCATACATCTTTATAAGCTAAGTACCATTGCTTTTTATATTATTAATTTTCTGTATATTGTTTGAGATATACTTGTGAGCTATTGTTTGTAACCCATTTTTTTAACACACATATCTGTCATTTCAATAATATGGCCACTAATATGAATTTCTTATCCGATTTACAATCTACCGTATATACTCGAGTATAAGCCGACCCGAATATAAGCCGAGGCCCCTAATTTTATCCCAAAAAACTGGGAAAACTTATTGACTCGAGTATAAGACTAGGGTGGGAAATGCAGCAGCTACTGGTAAATTTCTAAATAAAATTAGATCCTAAAAAAAATATATTAATTGAATATTTATTTACAGTATGTGTATAATGAATGCAGTGTGTGCGTATGTGTGTGTGTATGAGTGCAGCGTGTGTGTATGAGTGCAATGTGTGTATGAGTGCAGTGTGTGTGTGCATGAATGCAGTGTGTGTGTGCATGAATGCAGTGTGTGTGTGTATGAATGCAGTGTGTGAATGCAGTGTGTGCAGGGCCGGTGCAAGGATATTTGCCGCCGTAGGCAAAACATTTTTTGCCGCCCCCTCCCCCCCCCATATGTCCTGACTTCCCCTCCTCCTCCCTCAGTGGTCCTTACCTCCCCTCCTCCTCCCTCAGTGGTCCTTACCTCCCCACCCCCGTGTTCCTTCACCCCCCCCCCAGTGGTCCTGACTCACCCCTCCCCTAGTGGTCCTTACCCTCCCCTCCCCTAGTGGTCCTTATCCCACCCCTCCCTCTCATAGTGGTCCTTATCCCCCTTCTCCCTCCCATAGTGTTCCTTATCCCCCCCATCCCTCCCATAGTGTTCCTTATCCCCCCCCATCCCTCCCATAGTGGTCCATATACCCCCCCTCCCTCCCATAGTGGTCCTTATACCCCCCCTCCCTCCCATAGTGGTCCTTATCCCACCCCCTCCCATAGTGGTCCTTATACCCCCCTCCCATAGTGGTCCTTATACCCCCCTCCCTCCAATAGTGGTCCTTATCCCCCCCCTCCCTCCCATAGTGGTCCTTATCCCCCCCCCTCCCTCCCATAGTGGTCCTTATACCCCCCTCCCTCCCATAGTGGTCCTTATACCCCCCCTCCCTCCCATAGTGGTCCTTATCCCCTCCCTCCCTCCCATAGTGGTCCTTATCCCCCCCCCTCCCTCCCATAGTGGTCCTTATACCCCCCCTCCCTCCCATAGCGGTCCTTATACCCCCTCCCTCCCAAAGTGGTCCTTAACCCACCCCCTCCCTCCCATAGTGGTCCTTATACCCCCCCCCTCCCATAGTGGTCCTTATACCCCTTTTTTTGTTATTATTATTTTTTTTTAATTATTATTATTTTTTTATTATTATTTCTTATTTTATTTATATATTTTTTTTTCGTCCCCCCTCCCTGCTTGATATATGGCAGGGAGGGGGGCTCTCCTTCCCTGGTGGTCCAGTGGCAGTTCAGTGGGGGGGTGAGGGGGGCTGGCAGAGCTGTAACTTACCTGTTCTGCAGCTCCTGTCAGCTCTCTCCTCCTCTGCGCCGTCCGTTCTGCTCTTCTGTCAGCTTACACTGTAAGTCTCGCGAGAGCCGCGGCTCTCGGGAGATTTACACTGGGAGCTGACCGAGGTGCTGACCGGACGGCGCAGAGGAGGAGAGAGCTGACAGGAGCTGCAGAACAGGTAAGTTACAGCTCTGCCAGCCCCCCTCTCCCCCCAGTCTGTATTATGGCAATGCAAATTGCCATAATACAGACCTTGACTCGAGTATAAGCCGAGTTGGGGTTTTTCAGCCCAAAAAATGGGCTGAAAAACTCGGCTTATACTCGAGTATATACGGTAATCGTAGAAGAAAATTTGAGGCTATGTTTCAGGAGTGGGATAAACCTCAACCATTTAAAGGGTTGGATGAATTGTTTAGGAAAAAAGAAAAATTACTCTCTGCTGAGACCAAAAAATGGTGGGAGGTAGCATACTTAGAAAATTATTTAAAGGAAGGCCTCATACCACGAGGCCTTAGAATTGATAAAACACCTGCTTTTGGGTTAGAGGATGATTTATTCCTAAAGGAGTGGGATGCTATTCTCTCTAATTGTTCTTTTCAGTTGATCCAACTAATTATTAGGTATTCAAAACAAATACAGAATGAATTGGAGGTTGAATTATCCACTCTAGAAACTAATCCCACTATTGATGTGAATAGTAGGGAATACAAAGAGAGAGAGGAGTCTTTACAGAATAATATAAAGAAATTGGATGAAAAAATCACTGACACTAAAAACAGAAAATATAGCAGAGATAAGGAAGATAAATCACTTAATACTTTTGC
Source organism: Pelobates fuscus (assembly GCF_036172605.1). Lineage (NCBI taxonomy): Eukaryota > Metazoa > Chordata > Amphibia > Anura > Pelobatidae > Pelobates > Pelobates fuscus. Next base: position 234,860,456 of record NC_086317.1, read on the forward strand.
AACAAAAAATAAATTGACCTATAGGAAAAGGCGCCCCTCCATCTATAGGAGAGCTATACCTGGATCTCCAGGGGGGGAAGGATAGGATCATTTCCCGTTCTAGAGATACACGAAGAGGTCGACAATACTCTGCAAATAATTCATATAAAATGCCCTATAGGGAAGATCGCCCTAGGTCTCCAGATCTATGGGAGGTACGTAATAATTATGGTGGGTATACACATAGGATATCGAATAATGGAAGGTCCCCAAGGAGCAATAAGGGCCCATTACCGTCAAGAGGTGAAACAAGGAGACCCGAAGTACAAAAGGTTAGAAATAGAAACAACAGTTTATCACCTGTGAGAAGGGAAGTTAATAGACCCCATATACAAACATCTAGGGGCAGAGATAATGTAGACAATCAAATATCTCAATATAATGATCCCACTGTAAATTTTCAGGGGAAACCGAGAGGTCCCAAAGAAAAAACTATAACCAATTATTTTCGTCCCAGGGCAGAGACCTGGGAACACCCCAACCGATTTGCAACTCTATGCCAGGATTCTCCAGGGAAGAGAATCCGGACGGAGGATTAGGAACAATTTCTTTAAATGGGGGTTTATTAAATGAGAAAGAACTGAGCAGGGGTATTTTCAATTTAACTCCAACCCCACTTTCAGATGAGGAGATTAATTTGTTATCAAGGGGTTTGAAGTTTGCCCCGAATAGAAAGGCCAATGACTTTGAACTATATATTGACCTCAAAAAGTTTATCCGCTCTCTTACTATTAAGAGGCACTTTTTACTACACCCACCTGAGAATGGAATTGTTGGTGAGGATACTAATGTTGATTATAGATTCCGCCCTAAGTCCCATTTTTTTCCAACTTTTAGTAAGGGCCCTTTTTTAGAAACTTTTGAACATATGTAGACCAACAATTTCGCAATATGACTAAGAACACCAATAGGAAAAGAAATAATAGCCTCCAAAATCTAAGCAAAGAGGAAAATAAGACACTTAAACGATTGATGGAAAGAGATGATGTGATAATCAGGGAAGCGGATAAAGGGGGGGGGGATAGTGTTAATGACCACTACATATTATCTCCAAGAAACAGCCCGAATCCTGGGGGATAAAAACACCTATAGTGTACTTAAATGTGATCCGACTAGTCAATTTAATACAGAGCTCCAAGTAATTTTGAATGGAGCTAAAGAGAGAGGTACCATCTCACAGAAAAATTATGATTTTCTATATCAAAAAACCCAGATTATTCCTATATTTTATTTTCTTCCAAAGACACACAAACGTCTCCCTAATCCTCCTGGGCGACCTATAATCAGTGGCATTAACTCTCTGACGGCTAATTTGTCAGCTTTTTCGACTCTCGGTTACAAAAATATGCCCAAGGGGCCCCTTCATATGTGAGGGACACGAAGTCTTTTCTCCAAGAAATGGAGAATATTGAATGGGACCCAGAGTACAGTTGGGCCACACTTGATGTGACCTCTCTGTACTCGGTGATTAGCCATAGATTGGGTTTGGAGGCAGTTGATTATTTTATGGAGCAGGATTTGGAGTTACCAATGGATATGAGGGATTTTATTTTCTCCTCTGTCCAATTTATTTTGTATCACAATTATTTTTTCTTTGATAGTGACTATTTTTTGCAGATCACGGGGACCGCCATGGGGACAAAGTTCGCCCCCAGCTATGCCAATACATACATGAGGAGATGGGAGGAGTTATTTGTGTGGTCTGGGCATGGCTGGAGGGCGAACTTGGTCCTATGGCAGCGTTATATCGACGATGTTATTATTATTTGGAAGGGGTCGTCTGCTTTGTTTCAGGATTATGTAAATTTTTTGAATGACAATGAGTACAATCTGGTTTTTACCCCCATCTGGAATAAAGATGAGATTAATTTTCTTGATCTTTGCCTGTCTCATGATCTGAGTTAAACCCACTGATGGTAATGGGTTTGTTCTTGATCTTTGCCTGTCTCATGATCTGAGTTAAACCCACTGATGGTAATGGGTTTGTTCACCGGAGGAGTGGTCACCATGAACCCTGGCTTAGGGGGATAGCCAAAAGCCAGTTCACCTGCCTTAGGCGAAACTGTTCTGATAAACAGGACTTTTTCGCCCAATCATTACATGTTAAAAGGAAGCTTATAGATAGAGAATATAATGGAAAGAAACTAGAGAAAGAGATTCACCGTATTGGTGATATAGAAAGGAAGACTTTTTTGGAGAACAGACCATATACTCCAGAAATTGGGGCTGGTTTTCGTTCAGCATTTATCACCCACTACAACACTGATTATAATAAAATTAAGAGGAGTCTTCAAAGTTCTTGGCCTATTCTGTTGCAAGACCCCATTTTGGGGGCACACCTATCGGATAATCCTGTGGTGATTTACAAAAGAAATAAAAATTTAAAGGATATGTTGGCACCTAGTTATGCCATTAAACCACCATCAGTTCCTACCTCTGCTCGTTCAGGCTCATTCTGAGGCTGTGGTACTTGCATGGTGTCCATTAAAAATACACATTTGTTTCTTAGTTCTACCACGGGGGAGAGTTTTTCACTAAAAGACAATATAAATTGCCACTTTGTGGTATATTTGCTACAATGTCCGTGTGGCATGCAATACGTGGGACGAACTAAGAGGATTCTGAAGGTTCGGCTATTAGAACATCTCAATAATATCAGAAAGAGGCTGACGACACATTCAGTCCCAACCCACTGTATATCATGCCCCTTCTTTTTATTCAAAGATTTCAGATGTTGGGGAATTGAACGTGTTCCCCTTTCTGGCGTGGGGGCAACAGAGTTTAAAGACTAGCCCAAAGGGAGACGTTATGGATACACAAACTACAGACTCTTACACCTAAGGGTCTAAATATAGACATCGATTTAATTTGTTTTTTGGATTAATATGGCCTAAATAAGTTTTAGAATAGAAAATAAAGGTATGTGTGTTAGCCTCTAATCTGGGGTTTTTCCTACAGTTGAAAGTTTTATCTCCATTTTGAGAGAAGGTTTACATAAATATATGAGATATTAAGTAGCTATTTTTGACCTATATGTTAGGATTTATTGTTCTGTATGATTAAAATCACAAAAATATAATGAGAATACAATAATTAATCGTTCTAATGCGAATAATGGGTTTGCTCTAAGGATATTCAGAGCTGGTATATAATATAAATTAAATGTAGTAGATTCACTAAACAAAATTTGTATGAAAAGTAGTTATTTAATGCACAGTATTTTTCAAGTTATAATCCATTACTCTTTTTGTAACCATAATAATGGACTGCTTTAAGGTGTTAAATAGGTTTATTTTAAAGATTTTTATGAGGAGCACAAATAATAATGTGATACATTGAAGATTATTTGAGATGGTGATGGATTGACTTTGGTGTCCATTCTCACTAAGATGGTATAAAGTTATATCCCCCCAAAAAAAAGAAAAAACATTTTATAATAATTATAATGACTTTATAACACGAAGCCTTTTGCTTATAATATATATATAAATAATAGTTGAATATATTGTGCATGTCTAACAGTCTTTTCTCTAGCAGAATGGGGCTTTTTATTTATCCTGGTTTCATATGATCTCTGAATGATCTGATTGCGTCCGGTTGCTATGGAGATGCTATTGGTGGAACGCATGTGACGTCACTTCCGGTTTCCGGTGGAACGCATGTGACGTCACTTCCGGTTTCGGCAAAATTTGATCACTTCCGGGTCCTGTCGAAAAGGGCGCGAATTACAAATTATGGAGAATTGACAAACGGAAAACAGCTGCCACAGGAAAACTATTCCTCCAATCTGGAACAAGGAGGTTTTACACACCCACTGGATCCACCAATGGACTTTAGGGATTAGCCCTATTTAAGGACACAGGGAGGGGGGATTTGTATAGGATATGTTCATTTATGTATTGTATATTGATACATGGTTATTGGTTTTAATTGTGGTCCCTGAGGAAGTTCTTATAGAACGAAACGCGTAGGACAACTTTTTTGTTACCTATATCCTGTGCTGAAATGGTGACTACACCTTTTATTTGAATAAAACAATTTTTTTTTACTACTGAACCCTGACCTGTGGATGTCTTTTGGTGAAACAAGGATCCAGAGGTGATCAGAAATACCGGCTAGCCCCCCATCACATCGGGAGAGGCACCCTAAGAGCGCTTTTATCGTTTACATCCTGTGAGTGCAAAGATTGCTGCGCATGAAATATTGTGTTTTATAACAATATCACACTATGTTTTGTTTTATGTTTTCTCTGTAGATTTATATAGCCATATCCCGAATCTTCTTTGTTTCTGGTCAACATTTAAAAATGGAAGTCTTACAATTGACATACAAAAATAAGATAATAATTGTAACCAGGGAATTAACACCCTTTTTATGAATGTCAATACCTTACTGACCTTGGCAATTGCTTCCTGACATTTTACATTGTTGCTTATTCTGTTGTCTACAACTATTCCAATTAAACTAATATGCAATCCAAGAACAGGACTTTTCACATCTAAATGTAGCAAAATCAAAAAAGTTCACATCCACTGCTACACCTTGATCTATACTTCTACTGATAATAATATTAGTTTAACATGATTAGTCATTAACAAAACTATGTTGAATACTATAAGTGCTACTAATTACCTTTTCGGAATTCACGATAATCTTCCTTAATATGCCCACTTTGTAAATTTTTTGTCAAACTAAATCTGCTCCACAAGAGAGTTTTGATTAGATGTTTTGAATCTCCTGCAGATAATTAAATAAAAGGAAATTTAAACATTAGATTTCTCTTTACAGGAAGTGTTAAGGAATGCTGAGCATGTTACATGCTGGAAGGTGTGACTAGGGCCATTTAAACAAAGTGATGTTGTGCCTAAATTGAGCAGTGAGACTGCAGGAGCAAGATCTATATATACAAACTACTTCATTAAGCTAAAGTTGCTCTTGTGCTTATAGTGTCTCTTTAAATAATGAAAGGTTTGTCATCATGGTGGAGAAAATGTTTACCATCAAGCTGAATTTGTATCTAGATCATGGATCTGTTAAAAAAAAAAAAAAAAATTGGGGAGACAGTGCTGAAATGTTCAATTGAGATTGAAGACCACCAAAGGGAATAATGTGTCTTCTGTAAAATATTTGTATTTTGATATTTCATGTGTTTGGCCCATGTAGCCCTCTGCTTCATGACTGAAGCAGGCAGACAAACATTCTTTAAAACACACCCTATGAAGTCCCCCTCTTACCTTAATTTCATATTGTCTCTCCATGTGCCCCAGGCTTCCTCAGTGCGCCTTGCTGCCTTGCTCTCAGCTCTGCCCTGCTATCCTCCCGCCCACTTGACCCCGAGTACAGGGCAAGGGGCGGGAGCGAACGAGCAAGGTGGTCGCCTAGTTGGCCTATTGGCCTATAGGGAGCACCGGCCCTGCTAATAATAATGAATTATAATAGACTTTTGTCAATCATTTAAGTAAAGGAGCACTTTGGAAATAGTGACAATGATATGGTGTCATTCAAGCCGGACTGGGAAAAACATTTGACCCAGGCATTTTTTTAAGCACAGTGAGAATCTTGCCCACCTCAAAGTGAGCTTGTTAGTTCAATGTTCTTCCAGGGCAGCCCCAGCTGAAAAGCTCTTCCATGAGAAAAGTGTTCTGTATTAGTTTTGCTCAGTGCAGGCAAATTTAAGCAAATGCCTGAATTTGCTTGTCTCTGGAGTCTCCATAGGTGGGATAGCAGAGACAAAAGAGCCAGGAAAGTGTATTGTGCATGTGTTTGAAGACTGTATGTGGGATTGTGTGTGGTTGAGTTGATTGTGGTGTTTTGCGTAAATAGGTTTGTTTCAGTCATGTTGTGGGTTAATATGTGTGGCTAAGGGCTGTAGAGAGTGAGAGAGTATGTGTGTGCATAAGCATATGTATGTGTGTGCCTATTGTATATAGGGAGCTGTAGGAAATCTAATGTGTGCATAGGGGATCCAGAGTGTGTTTGTCAGGGTTTCAGTGTGTGTGCGTGAGGGGTGCAGTGTTTGTGTGAGGGGTGCAATATATGTGTGAGGGATGCAGTGCGTGTGATAGGTGGAGTGTGCATAAGAGGTTCAGTGTGTGTGAGGGGTGCAATGTGTGTCAGGGATGCAATGTTTGAAATTGCTTGGATGTATAAGGCATATATTGTGTTAGGGGTAAAATGGGAGCAAGTATGCATTTTTGTTATTTTTTTTTCCACTTTATATCCCCCCTCCCTTCTTACCTTTAGCCAGGATGGGGCAACATTGTAAACTTTGGTGGTCTGGTGGTGCTGAGTGAACTCTAGCCTGAAGCTCCTCAGACTAGAGTTTCCTCCTCTCACAAGATCCAGCACTGTTAGAGCATTGCCATGGTAACCACATCAGCACTCCAAGTTTGTGAGAGGAACATTCCTGGTGGAGCTGTAGGCTAGCTCCCTGTGTCCTCCTCTCTACTCTCCTTTCCTCTGCCAGATTGAAGTGCCTGACGGCTGGTAAGGGAGATCTTTGATCTCCCCATCGGTCAGTGAAAGCACACAGCAAGGCCTGTACTTGAAAAACACCTGGCCTGAATTAGAGATTTCCTATGAGGTTTTCCTTGACAATGTATGTCCTTGTGTAAAATGTGAGGATGTCTAACGTAATTTCACAGAGTCAAATGCAGTGAAACTGCAGTAAGCGCTTCTAGAGACTGTCTGGTAGACAACCACTATAGGCAGTTTTGGCAATGCAATACAGTAGTTTCCCTAAAACATACTTTTACTTACAGAGGTAAGGGGGATAGGGACACTGCAGTCTGCACCCAGACCACATCATTGAGATGTTGGTGTCTGTTTAACACTCTCTATTGCCAATTGTTGTTACTATGCACTAGTGATCACTGCAGACAAGACGTATGGTACAAATACAAAAAGAGAAGTCCTGCACTTAAGCAGCAAGGACTACAACACACATCAGCCCCAATATATAGTAAAAACCAAAGAAAAGAAAAACGTTACCTGCGCTTTCTCCTTAATCCCTATGTATATTTAGACAAATGGAGGTCATTTAGTTGCTCCAATGGCCATTGGAGGGAATGCCCGCCTGCCAACGTCAAGGCAGACCCCCCTAAGCGGGTCCTAACACTGACCCTTCAGCCTGCTTCCTTGAGCTTCTGGCAAAGATATCTCTAATGAGACAGAAAGGGGTATTTTTTATATACACCCCTATACTTATTAACCCTTAATAGGGAACACATGAGACGTATGGTACCACTGAAAATTGGATGATGGTGACGTAGTAAAGAATATTAACTATACAATGCATAACATTCCGTATAAAAAGTTGTAATTTTTAAGCTCATTGGCTTTTTACAGGGATTTCTGTAAAATTGCTAGTTTAAAGCTTACTGTTTTAAATTAGTTCAATTTTTGTTTACATTTTTTTTTTTTTATATAAATGAAAAGTCAGGGTTAGACGCATGTGATAATAAGCATCTTGAAACAAGTAGTTATTGACCGTGTACAATAAGACTGGAACGAAGCTAAATTGTAGTGTTAACCGGTAGACTAATAAATACTGGGAAAATAGCTAATGCCTTCTGAGAAAATGCTTATCTTATATCATCCATCAAGTGCCGATTACATTGTAAATGAAGGACTTTCCCTGGCTTTTTGTTCAACAAAATTAATATTTTTAGAAGCATAAGTAATTACTGTCATGCAGACGGCGTTTGAAAACAAAATAGCCCATAAGAAGACTTTCACATTTTTTTTGCTACATTAAAACCCTTACATTTCAATAATACAGTAAAGTTACGGGTGTGAAACCGTTCTCCCAGTTATTTACTTATTAAACAGATAATTACGTATGGCTTTCATTTATGTATGTCATTGCATCATACATACCTTCTGTGGTTGTAAAAAAACATAATATATTCAATTATGTCAAAATCCATGGCAGTAGAGAATCCACTTAGAAACTGAAGCAAATATCTTAAAGAGTTACTTCAACCTTTTCTCTTACATTTTTAAGTCTATATGCCTTATTTGGCATTTGGCACCTGGTTCCCTTGCTAGTAAGCAAAACCAATCAGAGCACTCTGACAGCCAAGTCTTGAGAGACGTGATGTAGTAGCTTACATAAGCCTCAATTTAGTATTGTTGGATACGCTTTTCAAAAGATTAAATATTTTGGATAACCCTTTAAAACTAGTTTTCAACATATTAAAATGTTTAAAAATATATATATATTTTAGAAAATCTATCCAAAAAAAATCACAATATTACAAAATTAAACTATATTTCATAATATTAAATCATTATAGAAACTGATAAAAAAAAAAAAAATTAGGAAAGAATTTCCAACAATATTAAATCAAGGCCATAACAAACCTTTTTAAGAGCTAAGGCTCGAAGTGCAAACATTTATTAATTTTATTCTGTCTCATTTCTAATACATTTCTAATTTTTTTTTTTTAAGAATCTGTTTGTTTATTCTCATTAGTAGAGCTAATAGATTAATGGATTTATGAGTTTATATTTGCCTTTTTTGGAACTAAAGAAAAAAAAGAGTTGAAAAAGAAAACTTCAGATGGGTAAATATAATTTTGTTTTTAACAAGTATTAATTTTATTCCCCCATTTACTATTATTAGGGTAAAGGGTAATTTATGTTAAGGGGAGGTGGCTATGGGGTTGGGAATCCCTAGCCACTCGCATGGTGGAGGGGAGGAAGAGGGCATGTTACTATTATTGGAGGTGGAAAAGTATGTCCACCCTTTCATTGCTTAATTAACTAAATGTGAACGATAGCAGGGGGCTTTGAGAAACACTAACTCCCCCATTATAGTAGGTCCTCCACCATGAATATTAATATAAGGGTCCCCAATGGGGAGGGGAGCGGGGGGAACACACCAGGTCTACCCTTGTATTATAATGGCCCCCACCTGCTAACCACAGCAATTAGATTAGCGATTTCTTTACCCCCCATTACCTATTTTAAGGACCACCATTCGATGCCTGTGGGTGGAAGCAGTTATTTCTAACTTGGCAGTCACTAGTTTTAAATATTTAATAAACATGCCTCGTGCTGTCGTATGGCAGATAGGCGTATAGCAAGGTTTTGAACTTACCTTATATTAATATGGGGGTCTTAGTGATTCCCTTGGGCTTTTTCTTTTTTTTTTTTTTTTAGTATTTAATATGGCGGCAGACTTTAGGGAATAACCACATGTGTTTAACACTAAGTTCAACACACAGGACATTCAACACTAACAGGGCTTATTCACTACAGTAAGAATTCAAAGCAAATTTCAAATTTATGATCAAAGTAACTGAACTAGAAGCATAGTTGACAGACAAAATGTTTGTAGATCAGCTATCATAACCTTGGGTTTCAAACTCACTTGTAAGTAAGTGTCCCTAATTCACAATGTTTTATATTCATTAATATTTATTTTTCGTACTATTTCTTATTGCATGACATGTAAAAAAAATAGATGCATACATTATGCAGAAAAGCAAACTTTCTTTCACTTTTAAGGAAATGTTGACAATAGAAACAGATTTAAAGCTAAAATTTACGCTTTTATCGATGAAAAGTAAAACGACTCATACATTGATGTACCATTGTTTACCATTACTTGTCTATTTACTACTTATTTAATGTGCAATATAGAAAGATAAATGGCAGGAAAATGCAATATCCAAAACATAATAAATTAAATTAAATCCTCATATCATCTTGAAGAAATGCAGACATGGTATTAAACCAAATGGTGTAACATAGCTCAAAAGATAACATCCCTCAAGTACTAAACTCCCTAAACTTAACGTCTCTGTTGTTTTTTTATCCATCTGTGTAGAACTTTTCTTGCCTGTTTTGACTTTCTTACTACTTGATTATCCATCAAACGAATTAAAGATTCCATGCTGCGGACTCACAATCTATTGTATTTCGGAAAATGCAGATAATCTGTTTGACTTGTAAAATACCTCTTAGCTATAAAGGTTCCCTGAAACAAAGACGGAAATGTGCTTTGAATGCTTAAGGCTTTTAATATCGAGTCCATTACATAGTAGCCTGTTCTTGTAAAGAGTCAATTATAAGATAACCCTGATTTGATCCACATGCAGGGGAAATCCGCTCTCTTGCCTTTATATGAAGGCTGTAAGTGTCCTGCGAAAATAATTAGTGACACTTCCTCTTTGATCAAATCAATTCATGTTGCTCTCTTTCTTTTCATTTTAGAATTTAATCTAGGTAAAGTTCCAAACTAATTTAATCTATCATTCAGGTGATGCAATTTACATTCTTTATGTGCACCAGAAGTCACTAATAACTACAGAAAGCCTACTGATATTGTATCCTGAAAATGAATCCTAAATCTGCTGCAATTATTTTCTAGAATTTCAGGCTAAATATTTTTAATTCTTAAATTATGTTAGGTTAATTAATATCAGGTATTTTCATTTCATTGGCTCATGAGGAGGATACATGCTATATTATGTTCAGTAAAGAAAAAAACTTCCATTGCATAACCATTCACATTTAAAAAGGTAGTCAAGTGAAATATGTATTTGAAATGACACTTGCAGAACATATTTAAACTAAAGATAGCAGTTTCAGCAAAAAATCATGACTTTTGAATATGTCTAGTTACGTGTGTACTGCAAGTATGTAATCATGTGTTTATAGGCAGCCATTTTTTTCCCAATCTTCCAACATATTCTTTGAATATTTTGTTGGTTGGTTGGTTATTTCTTAAACACCTAACCCAGGCAAAAATAATGGAGGTTTAGTTACAGTATATGATCATACATTACATATGCCTGCCACAACCTCAATGTACCCCATTCTTGGCAGGTCCTATCCTAGTAACCTAATGCCTGTTCTTATTATCCACTTTTTTGAGAAATGTTTCCTCCTGGGGCTCTCTGCAAGGCAAGGTTAGATAGGGTCCTTGAATGAGCCACCGGGGAGTTGTTGTATGTAGAATGAATTGGCCCCAGCGGCATCCTTATAATGCAGGGGTAGTCAATCTGGACCCTACCGCCCACTAGTGGGCAATTTAGGATTTCAGGTAGGCGGTGGTGGGTTCTGCAGAAAATGCCCAGTGGGCCTCAATATCCATGGACCAAGGCCGGCAGGGGAGATCCTTTCATCTCCCCTGCCGGCCCATGCAGAGCCAGTCTTGCTGTAAGCCCTCTCAGGCTGGTGAGGAGATCAAAGATTTCCCTAACAGCCCACTGGCACTTAGTTCAAGCAGAGGGAAGAAAGACCTGGGAGGCTCTGTGTTCCATCCACGAGCAGGCTGGTCGGAGCATTGCCGCTCGTTACCATGGCAAAGCTCTGATACAGTGCTGTGCTCGCAGGAGGACAGGAGAGTCAGCCTGCATATGGAGTAACTGCAGGCTAAAGTAAACATGCCCCCACTGGATCACCGGGGCTTGCAGCATTATGTCCCCCATCCCTGGTAAAAGGTAAAAAGAAGGGAGAGTGAGATGTTAAGATATATTTTCACATCTCACCCAACTACACACATCATAGACCCTATGCACTTTCACGCACAAACAAACACACTACACCCCTCACACTCACAACACCCCTAACACACACACACACACTACCCCCTCACACACAATGCCCCCTCATACACACAAACACACTACAACTTCACAAACACACACACACACACACTACACCCTTGACACACACTGCAACCCCACACACAGACTGCCCCATCACACACTACACCAATCACACACACACTACACCCCTCACCTCTCACTCACACTGCCCCACATACACTGTCCCACACTGATCCCCTCATGCATACATAGCACCTCTCACACACACATCATCTCTAACACACACACACAGTGCACCCCTCGCAAACACTGATACCCTCCCCAGGGCCGGACTGGCCCACCGGGATACCGGGAAATTTCCCGGTGGGCCGTCGGCACCTGGGGCCGGGCAAACAGCTGAGTGTGCTGGGGGTGCTGTGCTGTCTCTGCTCCCCAGCGTGCAGCTTAATGAGACCGCCACCGGAATATGATGTCATATTAAGTAGCGCGCGAGGGTGGGGGAGCAGAGACAGCATAGCTCCCCCTGCAGCCGTCAGCACAGCTCTCCCTGCGGCCGCCAGCACAGACAGCTGTCTGTCCTGCACGACCTCCTGGCCGGTCGCCCACAGGTAGTAGTAATGTGTGTTAGTGTGAGTTTGTCTGTCTGCCTGTTATGGTGTGTGTGCCTGTATGTGTCATGGTGTGTGTGTGTGTGTGTATGTGTGTGTGTGTGTGTGTGTGTCTGTCTGTCTGTGTCATGGTGTGTGACTGTCTGTGCCATGGTGTGTGTGTCTGTCTGTCTGTGTCATGGTGTGTGTCTGTCTGTCATGGTGTGTGTGTGTGTGTGTGACTGTCTGTGTCATGGTGTGTGTGTGTGTCCATCATGGTGTGTGTGTCTGTCTCTGTCATGGTGTGTGTGTGTGTGTCTGTCCATCATGGTGTGTGTGTCTGTCTGTGTCATGATATATGTGTGTCTGTCATGGTATGTGTGTGTCATGGTGTGTGTGTCTGTCTGTGTCATGGTGTGTGTGTGTGTATGTCTGTCTGTATCATGGTGTGTTTGTGTGTGTGTGTGTATGTCTGTGTCATGGTCTGTCTGTACGTCTGTCATGGTGTGTGTGTGTGTGTGTGTGTGTGTGTCTGTCATGGGGTGTGTGTCTGTCATGGTATATGTGTGTTTCTGTGTCTGTCATGGTGTATTTGTGTGTTTAAAAATAGTGTTTTTACTCACCTTTTATTTTCCCCATGCCGTGCTGGTCTCCCCTCGACTGGCCCTGCCTCAATGGCTAAGATCTTCAAGCTTGATGATCTCAGCCAATCCAATGCTTTGCCATAGGACTGGCTGCAAAATGCTACACCAATCGGCATGTCCTCATAGAGATACATTGAATCAATGTATCTTTATGAGGAACGTTCACAGCACCAAGGAGCATTGACCCTCGGCACAGGGTAAATTGTTTGGATATGCCTTTCCAGAGGAACTTAACAAGCACATTAATATATTTACTTCACTGAATAAGGCTCAGTATTCAATGTGAAGAGTCTTCCAGCATCCAGTTTTGGCAGGGCTGGTTGGCAGAGGGGCCATGCCTCCAGCCGCTTCTGGCCATCAGACCCTCGTACAAACCAGCCCCAACCCTTTTACCTGGAGATGGAGAACCGCCAATGCTTCCTTTATTCCAGAGGCTCGGATCGCGGCCGCAGTGGAAGAGGTCGTTCCCACGCAAGATTTGCCTCTGGTAAGTCACTATTTTATTGAATGCTTGGAACACCTTCTAGCTTGACAGAGTGGTGGGCAGGGTGGTAGACAATGATATGTCCACCTACCAATATTTAATTTTAAGCCTTCATCTGATGCCCATGTTGAGGGGCTTGGAGGAGACCTCTGCCATGTCCTTCTTGTATTTTATTAGCAACTGAGTGGCAATAGCTATTTGATATTTTTTTGCAGATTAGTAGCCTCTGGCTGCCCACTGTTTAGTACACATGTCCTCACCCACAGCAGTGAGTGGGGGCATAAGGGAGGTTTAAATATAGGTGTTCCACACACAGAATAGTACAGCAAGGTATATGATTAAAGATAAAATGAGTAGGAATGTGTCAACATATGTATGTGTAGAAGATGAGAATGTGTCAATATGTTTGTACTTGAGTATGGGTATTTGCAGCTCTGTATGTGGAAGTATATATATATATATATATATATATATATATATATATATATATATACATACATAGGAACATCAAGAGGTTACTGTGCTTGATAAGGTATGTACAGAAAGTCTAAAGGTGTGTAAAATTAAAAATATTGTGTGAGTCATGGGTGCAGTACATGCGGTTAAGTGGGCATAGTTGAGCAGGTCAGGAGGTGGGTTGTACAGAGATATAGGCAGAGTTATTTTTCAGGAGTGAACTTTAGCACCTCAACATCTTGAAACTTCGTCAGTCACCAATGGGTAATGAGCTACAAAACAAAACACATCATGGGAATGGTCATCAGTAGGCCTCTATAGTGAGTCTTTAATGTGTCACATGAAGGAAACACATTTCTCTCTTTTTTTTTTTCGTTTTTATTTTGGTGTTTGCAAATGGACAACTGCTTTCTTTTTGTGTCCCCAACCAATAATCTGCTCTAACTTCCTCAGAAGGAATGCTCCTTTGCCTTATCAAGATGGGAGCATTTACACTAGTTTTATGTTATTGGCACACAAACAAATGTTTCTCTTGTAATTTCTCGAAGTCCTTTAGTTGATTTTTGGAATTAGCTCCTCCATATGGTCAATTTTCCTTAGTCTCAGCTAGAATGCTACATGTTGAAAAAATGCATTAGTAAGATCGAAAAACAGTAGATAAAATGTATCCAGTTTTCAATTCAAATTGTTTTTCCTTAAAAAATCCCAAATCATTGGTTTAGAAAAGGCTCTCTATTTGGCAGGGACATCTCTAAACAATAGCGTGCAAGAAACCCTTTATTTGTAAAGGAGAAGACATGTTCAACAGTGAAACATGTGATGTCTGCATATGGTCCCTCTCTGTTACTGCAAATATGAATATACTGTAACACACTAACACAGTAATGTTCCACTTCCATGCCATTAAAGTATGGCTAAAGAGCTCACCTGCTGTTCTCAGTAGTTTTCCCTCTGCAATTACAGAGCACCAGCACCTGGGATACAGAAGGGAATTCTGGTGAGCTCTTTTGGAAGTTAACATAATTTTGTTATATTTTTTCACTTTTCTTGTGGCTCAATTTCTAGCTTCATGGCTCTCTATGGCTTGAGATACAGATTAAATATTTGTTATCCAAGCATCCTTTTGTACATAGTAATTGTGCATGTTAACACGTTATAAATAAATTAAATGCACAATAACTTCTGTTTCTCTAGCAATATATAATAATGTTTCATTGCAGAAAAAAATAACTTTAAAAACATACAAGTAGTGGAATGGAGTGCTCATGCACTGCAAGAAAATGCATTGTGACAAAACCACTTTGTCTGAATTTTTTTTTAATTTTTTTAAATGAGGATGTCAAATTTTGGCAATATGGCAGGTTGACTACAAATTTGGTTACCAGAAATAGATTTAGTAAAATGAAGTAGCCTAACCAAAAGGTGGTGAATATGGACAAGTCAGTAATATACATACATAAATAGGTACATTTTCCTGCCATCTGGTTTACAGAACAAATGAGAAAAGGTAACTAATAAAGGAAAAGGAGAAGGAGCAGCAAAAAAAAAAAACTAAAACAAAACATATATAAATATATATATATAAATATACTGCTTCACCTTTTTTTCCCTCTATTGATTGTTTTTCACTTGATCGTTGAAAAAAGCATCATATAGTGGCTGCTCCCTAGCCATAAATCATATTTTTCCAATCAATCATCTATTTTTTGACACCACCATTTTTTCATAAATTTTTTTTAGTGCCATGGGTGGAATTCTGATTCCCAAATCAAAACAAACATGCTCGTCCATTGCAAGATTCTTTGATTCATAAGAATTGAGCAGTTAGACTGCAGGGGCGTGATCTACAGGGAGTGCAGAATTATTAGGCAAATGAGTATTTTGACCACATCATCCTCTTTATGCATGTTATCTTACTCCAAGCTGTATAGGCTCGAAAGCCTACTACCAATTAAGCATATTAGGTGATGTGCATCTCTGTAATGAGAAGGGGTGTGGTCTAATGACATCAACACCCTATATCAGGTGTGCATAATTATTAGGCAACTTCCTTTCCTTTGGCAAAATGGGTCAAAAGAAGGACTTGACAGGCTCAGAAAAGTCAAAAATAGTGAGATATCTTGCAGAGGGATGCAGCACTCTTAAAATTGCAAAGCTTCTGAAGCGTGATCATCGAACAATCAAGCGTTTCATTCAAAATAGTCAACAGGGTCGCAAGAAGCGTGTGGAGAAACCAAGGCGCAAAATAACTGCCCATGAACTGAGAAAAGTCAAGCGTGCAGCTGCCAAGATGCCACCTGCCACCAGTTTGGCCATATTTCAGAGCTGCAACGTCACTGGAGTGCCCAAAAGCACACGGTGTGCAATACTCAGAGACATGGCCAAGGTAAGAAAGGCTGAAAGACGACCACCACTGAACAAGACACACAAGCTGAAACGTCAAGACTGGGCCAAGAAATATCTCAAGACTGATTTTTCTAAGGTTTTATGGACTGATGAAATGAGAGGGAGTCTTGATGGGCCAGATGGATGGATTGGTAAAGGGCAGAGAGCTCCAGTCTGACTCAGACGCCAGCAAGGTGGAGGTGGAGTACTGGTTTGGGCTGGTATCATCAAAGATGAGCTTGTGGGGCCTTTTCGGGTTGAGGATGGAGTCAAGCTCAACTCCCAGTCCTACTGCCAGTTTCTGGAAGACACCTTCTTCAAGCAGTGATACAGGAAGAAGTCTGCATCCTTCAAGAAAAACATGATTTTCATGCAGGACAATGCTCCATCACACGCGTCCAAGTACTCCACAGCATGGCTGGCAAGAAAGGGTATAAAGAAGAAAATCTAATGACATGGCCTCCTTGTTCACCTGATCTGAACCCCATTGAGAACCTGTGGTCCATCTTCAAATGTGAGATTTACAAGGAGGGAAAACAGTACACCTCTATGAACAGTGTCTGGGAGGCTGTGGTTGCTGCTGCACGCAATGTTGATGGTGAACAGATCAAAACACTGACAGAATCCATGGATGGCAGGCTTTTGAGTGTCCTTGCAAAGAAAGGTGGCTATATTGGTCACTGATTTGTTTTTGTTATGTTTTTGAATGTCAGAAATGTATATTTGTGAATGTTGAGATGTTATATTGGTTTCACTGGTAAAAATAAATAATTGAAATGGGTATATATTTGTTTTTTGTTAAGTTGCCTAATAATTATGCACAGTAATAGTCACCTGCACACACAGATATCCCCCTAAAATAGCTATAACTAAAAACAAACTAAAAACTACTTCCAAAAATATTCAGCTTTGATATTAATGAGTTTTTTGGGTTCATTGAGAACATGGTTGTTGTTCAATAATAAAATTAATCCTCAAAAATACAACTTGCCTAATAATTCTGCACTCCCTGTATATACCAAAACTGCTTCATTAAGCTAAACATGTTTTGGTGCTTAGAGTGCCCTTGTTAGTGTAACAATGTAAAGTGTAGAAGTGCAATAGAGTTGCTCCTAGTTAATGGAAAAATATTTGGTAAAACATATCAGCCAAAGAAAAAGGAGTGAAAATTGCCCATTCAGTGTACTGAAAAACATATACAACATAGAAATAAAGTTAATTTATGTGTTAGTTAATTTAGTAAACTGACTACAAAATAAATTTAATTAGTTCATTGCTTGCAATACCTTTATGATCCATTGACATCCTCTAGGAGTTGGCCACATCTGCATCTATAAAGTGGGTCAGTAATGACAAGAAAGCCATCGACAAAATTTAGGCTGAGGTATTTTGGTCTTGCCATTGTGAGAATGATCTGTCCTCCCACCATTATTTACTTTTAAGCCCCTATTCAATGCCTACAGTTGGAGGCTCAGAGTAGACCTGTGCCTGGTCTCTCCTGTATTTTATAAGGTACTGGGCACTAACAACTGCCGGTTGCTAGTTTATTTTTATTAGAGTAACAACAGTAAAATAAAGTTGTTTGTTCTTAGAGTCTCCTAGTTAGTGTAACACCGTACAATGCAACTACTGTTACAGTACATATTGTCATTTGTTATGGCCATTCTTCTATATTCATTGTAGCGGAGCTAGAATAATAAAATCCCCAAGGCTCCACTGGTATTCTATAAAGCAGGAAAGAAAGCATTGTTCAGCAGATATACCCAATTCCCCCAGTAACCGGACGACACACAGTTCTGGGAGTCAACTGATTTTTATTGAGTCACAGCTGGGCTTTTATGCCCAGTTCCCTACAAGGGGTTTACAAAATAGGACAACATGGGTTTCAATCCAAGAATTCTGTTTCCATTGCGAGTTCTCACTTATAGGGTTGATGTCAACATTGTAACGTGGTAAAGGGGTGGTCCTCGTTTGGGAGATAAATGGATTCTGTTTGTAGGTCATCTCCTGAATGGCAAAGGGTACAAACACACGAATAACATGGGAAAGCATCCACAATGAGGTTCACAATCCAATGTAAGGGAAGACATAAGAAATAGGTGGCTAGGTCCGCCACATTCATGTTCCCTGTATATTCAGGAATATTAATTTCTGACTCTCATGTTCTCATTCTCATGTCCTCATTTGGTAGTGAACAGATGTCGTAATGGGCACTCTGCCAGGTTTGCGGCTCTGCCCCCCTATACACAGCAAACTGTGATGCACTGTGTGTTCTGTCACCTTTCTATTATGTCCAGCATTAAGTTTTTCACAAATTTGAGCTCCAGTAGCTCTGTGTGATGAGACCAGATGGGCTAGTCTTTGCTCCTTACATGCACAAATGAGCCTCGGGCACCCATGACTCTAATGCTGGTTCACTGGTTGTGTGTTTTGACACCTTTCATCATGGTCAGCATTAAGTTTTTCAACACTCTGAGCTACAGTAGCTCTTCTGGGTGATCGGACCAGATAGGCTAGCACTAGCTCCCCACGTGCATCAATGAAACTTGGGTTCCCATGACCTGATGCTGGTTCACCGGTTGTCCTTACTTTCACCGCTTTTGATAGGTACTTGCAGTTTTGGAGATGCTTATACCCAGTTGTCTAGCGATCACTATTTGACCCATGTCAAAGTCACTAAGATCTTTTCGCTTGCCCATTTTTCTTTCTTCCAACATATGAATTTCGAGAACTGACTGTTTACTTACTGCCTAATATATCCCACCCTTGACAGATGCTATTGTAACAATATACTTCACCTGTTGGTGGATTTAATGTTGTGGCTGATTAATGTAATTACATCTGGTACTCAAGGTGTTGGATACACTAGTGGAGTTTTGCACCACCAAAGAGCTCACTAAAAGCCATATTTGCATTATTTTTATTTAAATCTAACTAGTTTTTTATTTCTATTTTACACTTTACCCTGGTACAAGAATGCAGGAGCATGCATGGAATCATAGAGTCATCTGATGCATCATGAACTGGCAAAGTAGTCAACAATATGGATATGCAGTGGGATGCTGCAGTTCTGTTTACTGGCAAGAGAGAGCAAGGAATGATCACTTTTCTGCTTTAAATATTTGTGCTTCCATTTTCAGCTCCTTTAAGGTCAAGCCACTAGGAGTAACACTATAGGCATATACTTCAAGAACAAAAGTAAAAAAACAGATGGTCAATTGTTACGTAACAGGTAGCAGGAATGAGCCAAAGGTAGGTACCGAAGAAAAAAACAAAGTCGTAGTCAGGTGCACAGACAATTAAATTAGTGGATGGTTAGATACCAAATAAATGAGACAAGGCAAGATAGACACACTGAAGTTAATACCACAGTAAGCACAGTATAAATGAGCACTGGAGTCATGTTGGGATGAGTTCTTATAGGAGAGAGGTTTACACCTCTCCTATTTCATTGGTTAACTGTTCTTCGTATTTTAAGTCTTCTGACCTTTTAAGATGTTCTCTAGACGCACGTGCACCAATGACTGTTTGGTGTGTGACTGCGGGCTGTGGCGAGATGGGAAGAGCCGTGGCACCACTGCAATACAGGAGTCAGATGTCTGGGCTCCCCCCTCAGTGAACACGCAGCAGGGTCTGGGGTGCGCCGGATTGACGCTGGGATAGACTCTGCGGGGGAGTAAAAGGTAAGTGACCTGACATCAATGCAGCAGCGAAACTACCGTTGGTGCATCCAGAGATGCTGCACTGGGGCCTGCATGCAAATGGGCCCATCACTTAGGGCCACCCAATAGCAATGGAACCTAGTTGGTACTGTGGCCCTGTAACAGCATAACAGTTGGTACTGTGGCCCTTTAATTGATGGCAGCACAGGGAGGAAGTGAGAGTGAGTCACTTCCTTCCAGCTAACAGACTGAGAAATACAGAATAGGAAGGAAGTAAGGGGGGAAGCGCAGACTGGGAGAGCATTTGACTTCCAATAGCAGACTAGACTGCAGGAAAGCCACCCTCCTGCACCTAAAGGAAGGAAAGAGGAGGTGGCTAAATAATTTACAGTTTGCATGTGTCTCTGTATGTGCATCTGTCTGTTTGTTTACATATCTGTGTGTCTGTGTATCTTTCTGTGTATCTGTGTATCTGTGTACCTGCATGTGTCATTATGTGTGTCTGTGTCATTCTGTGTGTCTGTGTATCTGCATGTGTGTCAGTGTGTGTCTGTGTTTGTACTTGTGTATCTGTGTATCTGTATATGTGTGTCTGTGTGTCCATGTATCTGCATGTGTGTCATTGTGTGTATCTAGTCTGTGTGTAAATTTGTGTATCTGTGTGGCTGTGTATCTGCACGTGTGTCGGTGTGTTTGTGTTTCTGTCTGTTTAACTGTATGTGTGTACGTGTGTGTCTGGGTATCTGTATGTGTGTCAGTGTGTGTATCTGTGTGTCTCTGTATTTGTATGTGTGTCGGTATGTGTCTGTGTTTTAGCATGTATGTTAGTGTGTGCACCTGTGTCTATTATCTGCATGACTGCTTCTCTGTATGTGTGTATATGTATGTGTGTCAGTGCTTGCATCTGTATGTGTGTCAGTGTATGAATTTGTGTGTGTTTCTGATATGTGTCAGTGTGTGTCCGTGTGTATCAGTGTGTGTGTGGCAGGGTATATGTATATGTACATACATTTCAGCATTTAAACATCAACACTACAAACATATGCACCTCTGCATTCAAACATCAACACTACATACAGATACACCCCTACATTCAAAAGCAAACACTAAACACAAGTAAACCACTGTTTTCAAATGGTAACAATAGATAAAACACATGACACTACACATTACACCCCTACATACTTCACACACACATATTAAAACATGACTAAATTCAAACACACAAACACTGCTCAGTGCAAGGGTTGACAAATGGTAGATCCCCAGCTGACAAAGCATTGTGGGAATTGTACAACAGATGGGGATCTACCTCTAGGCCATCCTAGAAAGGATAGGAGGAACCCAAAGAAATTCTTGCACGAGGGCCCTCTGTACTTTAGTTCTGCCACTGGGTCAACACTGTATAACATGGAAGGAACATGGGAAATCACAATTCTGACTACTTTAGATTCATTTTTGATTCCTGGCACTTCTCACTTTTTTAAATAGTGGAGTGAATTGGATGATGTGGTATGGCCAGAGAGAGGCATTGTGAATATTTTTTGCACAGGGCGCCTTAAGGCCTAAAGGCCCTGCTGTCAGTCAACAACTTTTGTAGTGGCAGCAGTTTAGTGGAGGGTCGAGTGCCTTTTTACTTGTTATTCTGTACTTTTGTTTTTTTTCTCAATTTTCATTGCACAGTGCCATATATTATTATATAGAGTGTCCTTGTATTTTTTTTCTGAATGCTTTCATCCAACTAGTATTCTTTTTAAATTAGTCTATATCGTTGGATGTGTATTTAATTCTGGAATTGGCCTGTTTCCTTTTATTTCTGTTCTTTATCAAATATGACACACATACACTATAAAAAAGAACATAGCATCTCTACAGGACACTTTGGTTTGCTTCCAAAAAAATTGAACCTTTGGATTTCCCTGAATTCTACCCCCACCCCAGTTCAATTGATGCATTAATAATGCTTTCCAATTTCCATGCACTAACTTTTCACAATCCTTTTTTTTTGTTTTATTTGTAAATACATTTTTCATTGAGACAGATATTTTAGTACAAGTCATTTGGTTCAAATATGCAGAAGCACTAAAAAAATGTCACAAGTTAGACAATGCCTCCTTTTTAAGAGTAAATCAATAATGCGGCAGACTCAGGTGTATGTATCATATTTGTCATGATGTGCTCACATAATTTGCTTTCTTTTATTTTGAAATACAGTGGTACCTCGGTTTACGAATGTAATGCCTTCTCCGGGACGTTTCTTATTGCGAAACATTTGTTAGCCGAAACGCGGTTTCCAATAGGAGTGCATTGAAAACCAATTCATCCGTTCTGGAGGTCAGAAAAAAAATCTAAACGAGCTGGCATGTAAACCAACTCCCAATGCAGAACACACAATAAAAGGCATGCAGGGGGGCGGAGCCTGGCAGCACAACTGAATAGACGGCATTTCTACAGCTCCGTGCGCTGAAAAATTAATCCATTCGATATCTCAAACATCCTGACGACAACTAAAGAAATAAGGTCAGATCTTACCGCAGCGTACTGCCCTGAACCTGCCGATGCCTTTTTTACTAACCCCGGGAAAAAAAACTCCGACCCGCGGCACTAAGGCCTACCGCGCTATCCGGCACGCTTCAGCAGCCTACGGAGGCCCACTAGACTGGGACGACCCCGACTACCTGAACCTGTTAACGGGCAGCATGGGGAGAAAAACCCAAAGGCCGACTGCATCCACGGCCAAGCCGCAACAAGACATAAGTCACATGCTGCAACAACCGCCGTCGGCGAAAACTCCGTCGATAAGGGCGACAACATCCACCCGAGAGCCCTCGCCAGTAAGGGAAGACTGCGGGACCATAAGTCAAAGCCCAATGCCGACTGATAGAGGGGCACCAAGACCAATGTTAGCAGAAGCACCGGCGACCAAACGAGAGCTACAAGAAATGCTCACTGGACTTCAAAACAACCTCAGGTTGATGTGGGAGGCGGACCTGGCGGTTCTCAAAACGGAGGTGCAAACAGTAAAGGGACGCACACAAGCCACCGAACATAATGTTACAGACTTGCAGAAAGGCCTCAAGGAATTGAGCGACAGGGTGCTACACATCCAGACTCAACAAACTGAAACGAATAAGCAATTACTAATATTGGACGACAGGTGCAGGAGGAAGAACATAAAGCTGCGGGGGGTAGCAGAAACCGTACCCCTTGAAGAACTACCGCACTTCATAAGGAGGTTAGTGGCATCACTACTCTCAGCCAGAGAGGCTAAATATTTCTCCTTTGATGGGGCATACAGAATAGCCAAATCCCCTAAAGCCCCTGCAACTGCACCACGAGACATCCTTAGGTGTCAATCGATGTCCAACAAATTAACCCTGCTGGCAGCTATGAAAGGGAAGACACCATACGACTTTGAGAACTGTAAAATATCATTTTTTCAAGATCTCAGCAGAGCCACATTACAGTGGCGCAAAGCCATGCAACCCCTCACACAAGTATTGCAGAAGGCAGGCCTAACGTACAGATGGGCGACACCGCAAACCCTATGGATTACCAAAGGGGGAAAGTACTATAAAGCCACAGACCCAGCGGACACTCCCGCGCTCCTGGCGGCCCTGGACCTACAACCACAACAGGGCTCAGCTCAAGACCCACAGGACACACAGCTCCTCACAGACACTGACTCTGACACGTCTTCTTCGGAAAATAGGGGCACAAGGAGACCAAAGACCTGAACAGGCCAACATACCAAAGTGTCCCAAACAGCAGAGACATTTCTGAGACTTTTCTTAACCTAAAGTTATGCAATGTTTAACGTTTACTATTTAGTGGTTTACTCTTTCAACTTACTCTAATGTACGTCAATCCATAGTTACACATTCACATAATTCAACCGAGTGACCCAAAGGGCACACACAGCGCACACAATGAGCTCAAGACGTCTCCCCCCCCCCCCCCCCTACTAGCCACGCCAGGGAGGGACTGAATAGAGGTCAGAGGGATACACATAGTCGAGGATCACACAATAGCGACCACCACGTAAGGCCGGCTTCACCTGGGAATCAACAACCAACCCTCCTCATACTATAAAGTGATTCAGAACCCGCATACCTCACTGGTCTATAACTCCCGAGACATTACACATAGAGGGGGCTCACACACTTAAACCCAACTAGTGCTCAAATCGATACAACACGACAGACCACCAAACACCACAAAATGTGCAACATACCAACTAGACACCACAACTTGTGATGTTATACACATTGTTTATCACTGTACTTATCTATGTATAATATTTGTATCAAATGATTCGCAAGCCGTGTATACCTTTCATGCAACTTGCACCAAAAATAAAGAATTAAAAAAATAAAAAAAATAAAATAAAAGGCATGCAAACTATGAAACTCAGCTCCCTACCTTTCCACAGCTTGAGAAATGCACGAAAAAGTCCCCCAAAAAACTGAAAACTATTTCCAGAATGGCTCCAAAACTCAATGCAAAAGCCACTCCAACACCTCCACAGTCGACGCCACGTGCAACCAACAGGCTCCAGCATGCAGGGGGCGGTGCTATAAACCTCCCAGGTGCAATGCATCCTGGGGAAACTTGGTTTGTATTGCAAAAAAACTTTGTAAACCGAGGCATTATTTTCAATGGATTTTCATTTGTAAATCGAAAATTATGTTATGCGAGGCATTTGTAAACCGAGGTCCCACTGTATTCAAAATTTCAATCAAATGTGATTTTAAAAAGAACTATAGAGGCATTCACTCCCTCTCTAGGGCAGAATAATTTTATGAGGAGGGTCTATTTAGACTGCGAAAGGCGTTCAGATGGGATCTATAGTTAACTAGTCTTAACTGGTCATATAAATTTAATAATGTGCTGAGTCAAAATACAACAATAAGAATGCAATTAATGCTACCACCTCTTTGGTTGTGTAGTTGTGTTATATATTACAGCATACTTCTACTCACATTGATCAGAACAGAAGTAAATATTTGTCATTTTCTCTTCATTTTCCCATCCTAAATATAATGCACAAGTCATTTTTAGGTCTTTACACACAGGTTATCACAGGAAGCAAAAAAGTCTTATCTTTCTCTTTTGAGTGGAAGATTTTGTCTAACATTCTGATAGCAGACTTTATAAGACTAGATAGACAGACAGCAGAAGGACAGATAGATAGACAGACAAATGAGAAAACAGACACATAGATGTACAAATGGAAAGATAGACAGATACCTAGACGATAGTAACACAATAGAATATATATAGAATAAAAGATAGATAGATAGATAGATAGAGTCAAATATGACTTTATTATTCACACATTTTGTGGGCATAATGTTCACTGTAATTACAATATAAATCCTTGACAGAAATTCTGCTATTCCAAGGTCCTTATTTAGAGTTTCAGTGTTTCTAACACTTATTGAAGTACTACTACTGTTTCCCTGATTCTATAGCCACGAGGACACCTACTGTTCACTTCTTGAAATACAAATGCTGTAGTTTGTCATGTATTGTACTGTCTGTTTCTTCTGTGCATTGACAAATATAAAGGCTTTACGGTTTGCTATCAAGTTTCAGCCTGGGAGATCAGTCAGTATATTTGCCCCTACAAGGCTCTCTAAAATTTTCATATACAATAAAGGAGAGATAGATGTATAACAGACCCCCACAATTCACTCCTAACACTCCACTGTCAAAATGGACAACCAAACCCTGCAACACCCCCTAGATGTAGCAATTATTTTGTTGGGTGTGCCGCCACCCTGATTGATAAAATAGCGAATGACATATGTTCTCAGACAACAATGCAGATCAGGCCCTGCTAAATTTGCAAAAAACGTCATATAGAGAAATTCAGTTTTAGACCTGTGCCTGTTAGTGTAAATTAATAAACATCCTAATAATCTAAAAATGAAAAAACAGTGTGG
Organism: Pelobates fuscus; assembly: GCF_036172605.1. Classification (NCBI taxonomy): domain Eukaryota; kingdom Metazoa; phylum Chordata; class Amphibia; order Anura; family Pelobatidae; genus Pelobates; species Pelobates fuscus. The sequence continues at coordinate 234,886,222 of NC_086317.1, forward strand.
ACCAGATTAAATCTCAGCAATGTTACTGTAGCTCAGTGCGTGGCAATTGCTAAACTACCCTAATCAATTAATCTACCCACGCAATCACACAAGCAGCTTCCAAACACATGTACAATATGCTTTCTTGGCCCTTTTGTACTCTGGTATCTCACTAATAGAGACACCAGAGACAAGTCACAAGCAAACTCAGAGCAAGCATCTCATTAAATCTTTTGCGCTTTATAGAACAAATATAGGACCTTTTTCTCATGCAAGAGCTCTTCGGCAGGATATGCGCAATGGGCTGCCTTGAAAGAGCATTGAATCAAAATACTCACTTTGAGGGGAGGACTGCTTGTCATTGGTAGTGACATAACACCTCCCCCTCTCTCACTCTCCCTCCTATCCACTGGGTGTGGCAGTACTTACCTAATCCGGGGGCTGGCCGGGGTCCTCAGCTCGAGCCTGGCACGGCTCAAGCTGTCCTACTTCCACACAAGCTGCGGCTCAATCTTCCCTTCTGAGCAGGCCGCGTGCACTGACCGCAATAAGCGGTGACGCGGTCCATCTGGAAGTAGGGGCGCGGCTCGCGTCACAAGCACACTCTTAAAGGGGCAGTGGGAGCCAAAAGTAGATTCAGGTTCCCATTGGCCCACGTCATTCCGGCACCCACACGCACACACGTTTTGGGGGTGTGGGCATGACATGGACCAATCAAATGTTAGTTAAGGATAGTTGAACTTCCCTAGCCCTATCCACTTTGCCCTATCGTGGTTTCTGTTCAGTACCCTTCAGTGTGTTTCTTGATCATTTGTGTTCATTCTGATATTGACCTTGGCTTTGTACCTGACTCTGAATTTATCTTTATATTTATCTGAATTTATCCGATTTCCGTGTACCTGACTACTGCTAGTTCTTGTTTTCGCTGTCTATCCGTTACCTTGACCTAGGCTCATCTCTGATTATGCTTTTCTCTGTCTAACATTTAGTCCGGACATTCTAAGGCCCGATGATACATTACTTCCTAGTCTTATCCATTGCTATCCTAAATTCTGTGTGTTGGGGTATTACACCGTGACATTGGGCCATTGTGATAAAAAAATGCCTTGGCCAAATTTTTTCTCCAGTCTGGCCCTGTGTATATGTGTATATATATATATATATATATATATATATATATATATATATATATATATATATATATACATATATATATGTACACTGTTGTAAGAATGGAGAGTTTATGGACCCAGGACATACTTGAAAACGCGAGCAATCTCAACATATCCTTCCTGGTAAAATATTTTATACATAAATATATTTAAATATATATATACATATATATATATATATGCTGTAGTAAGAAAGTGTGGTAAACTTCTAAGAATGCAGCAATCACCATGGAAAACAATAGGATGTTCCCACTAATCCTTTGCTTTCTATCCTGATTTTTCTATTTTTTTTTTTTTTAAATATTATTTTTATTTTTATTTATTTTTTTGTTTTGCTCAAATAACAGACATACCTGCGTTGCCACAACAGCAGAGGCAGGTTCAGGAAAACATACATTAGAACAATGTGGCAGTTGAGTGAGTGGCACAGTTTTTTATATAGGCAAAAAGGTAGCAGGATAATGTGAACGACAGTGGAGCTAGTAGCTAAGGCAGACTAGGCTTTTTGTATTACAATTCGGGTCTTCTCAGGCTCTTAGGGGTATGGGAGCAATAATTTACATGTGTTAACTGTACGTTATACATAGAGGTAGACAGAAGCAAAACACATTTCGCATCAGTGCTGGCATCCGTGAGCCAAGGGTGTCGTATATGTAATGGGGTAAGGTATGTGTCTCTGTACCGAAATTGGCCAGCCTGTGGTCTGTGGCATGACGTGTGACCGTGGTCACTGGAGGTGCCGGGCTCGGGGTTATGTCTTCCGACACGTACTTTGTTAGCTCTTTGTGTGGCTAGCTAGCTGTGGCTATATGCTTCGGTTAGTGGGAAGGTAATTGTAGACTAGCGGGTGCAGGCTTGGTCTGTAACGTCCCTTACATAGTTACATAGTTACATAGCTGAAAAGAGACTTGCGTCCATCAAGTTCAGCCTTCCTCACATTTGTTTTTTGATGTTGATCCAAAATAAGGCAAAAAAAAACAGTTTGAAGCACAATTTTGCAACAAGCTAGGAAAAAAATTCCTTCTTGACCCCAGAATGGCAGTCAGATTTATCCTTGGATCAAGCAGTTATTACCCTACATTGAAAGATTATATCCTTGAATATTCTGTTTTTGCAAGCATCCAGTAGCTGTTTGAACATCTGTATGGACTCTGATAAAACCATCTCTTTAGGCAGAGAATTCTACATCCTGATTGTTCTTACAGTAAAAAAAACCTTTCCTTTGCCTTAGACGAAATCTTCTTTCTTCCGGTCTAACCGCATGGCCTCGTGTCCTATGTAAAGTCCGGTTTGTGAATAGATTTCCACACAATGGTTTGTATTGGCCCCTTATGTAGCTGGTGTGGCCGCTGACTAGCCTTAGGTGGGTGGGATTGCTCTTTGAAGGTTTTACGCCTCTATGATTCCAGGACACTTACAGTGTGTAGCTATATGTTGTGGTTAGAGGCGGGGGGGGTAGCTGTTGGCCACTAAGCCTATCCCGTCAGAGTGCGGGTTTGCTTCCTAGAGCAGGGTGAGTGTAGAGTGGTCAGCAATAAAAACTAAAATAAAAACAACAAGTATAACAAACTATGCAAAGGTCTGTTAGGGTCGGCAAGCTATAGTCCTGCTCCCACATGCATACAAGGTAATACAGGCTGTGGTAAGCCTCAGGTGGTCATTGCCGCATAGGCACCAGCTTCCGCCCGTTGGGGGACGAATGGAGTGACTTTGGCAGGGTCACATCTGTGGGTTGCCTCTGGTGCCTTCCCCTCGTCCGGGGGGGCCTAGACAGTCCTGTGTGAGGCCGAGTGTCTCTAGTAGGCCCTGATTTTTCTATTTTTACAACTTAGCTAACCTTTTCTGTTAACACTTTTAGAAACATTCCTAAAATACTATTTCTACAGTGACTGACCTTCTCCATTAATATAGATCTCACAATTTTCATTAAAAATGCTGTATGGAAGGCACATAGAAGATGTTTAGATGGAAAATTATTACCAAAACAAGTTTATATTATTCCAGATAGCTGCAATAACTGTAGATAGTAATGGACCTACCTGCACACATACCATACCTTTAAACCATAACTGACAGGACAGTCCTGACAATTCCAAGAAAAAGCTCACAGAAAACACTATGCAAATTATTCATAACATGGACTTTCTTACTGTGCAAACTACACACAGTGCATTCAGCTCATACAAGAGCATCTTAACAGGACTCTGCACAGAGTTGTTAGAGTTTGCTTTCAGTCAGCTTGGCATGAATGCTATAGATTATAAGCTTGTCTGGTCAGGGCTTTCTTCATCTACTGTAAGTCATACGTATTTCTGCAGAATATGTTTGCCCTATAAAAATAATTAAAATTACATACCCACTAGGCTGCCCTTCCCCCCATCTAATAGCATACACCACTTTCTGTGTGAAGTGTGTAAGCCCACACATCGGCAGTACCTAATTTCCACCCAACAACACCTAAAGCTGGGGGATATGTGAGTGCAGAGTTCCATGTTGTAAAATAAAATAAAAAAAAGCAAAAACACATGTAACGGACCGTTTCACTTACAAGAGGATAAAACCCAGTTTAGGCGATATCCCCTTTTTCCATAGACCAGCAGCTACTGCAAGCACCAATCTCCCGGACTGCAAACTGTACAAATCTTCCAACTCCCGAACTGGAAACACACGAACCCTGGAATAGCTGAACAGGAAAAGCATATAATCCGCTTACACTCCTGGCAGTCAGCATACAATCCAATTCCCCCAAAAACGAGACGACACATCGGTTTGAGGGTCAAGCAGAATCTCAGGTCTGGAACACCCAGCCTGCTTTTTATTACAGTTGTGCAGATACAGGACACACCCAGGGGAGGCATAAAACAACCAATCAAGTAACAGTACAACCCACACATCCCCTCCCCTCAGATAAGCAATTAACATAATTACTACATACAGTAAAAATACAGTTTCCACACATACTCTGTAACTTTAAAACCATACATCACAGTCACATAAAAATACATATCCACAATCAATCCATTCAGGGGAACAACATATTAAAAAATGGCATGAATCAGACCAGGGGTTCAAAAGTTAGTAAAAGTATCTTTTGTTCCCCCTGGCTGGTAGTATTTTAATCTGACTCAAACAGTAAAAGTAAAAACATCCCCACAATGCATCCTGGTTTCCTCCCTTCTGCCCTGGAGATAATTGGAGAAGTAATCCAATTATCTCCCAGGTCAAAGACAAAACTCCATTACACATGTGGGGACCTAAATACAGGATTATGTGTTAAAATATGTAAAGTTACTTTTTATACATTAAACACAGACATGTAACATATCCCCAGATAGCTCAGGTCTGCGTGCACATTATTAGGTGAATGGCACGCAGACCACACAAATACAGTTTAATTGCAATGGAGCCAAAGTCTTTCCCATAGTCTTTCATTATATGAATAGACTCCATGGCATAGCTATCTGGGGGTATCACTGCTCACACAGGGCAAGTACCGAATGGCCCCACTGTGTTTAAAGGGCCAGAATGAGTGACATGCACTCTGTTAGGGCCGAATACGTTTTGTAAAAAGGGCCCAGGGCCATAGTCCAAAGGCAAGAGGCGGGCAAGCAGCCCCCTCCAAGGACACGTGGCGAGGTCGGTTTCACCACACTTCTCTCCTTTACCCCCGAGACTAACAGGGTATCTGACCTCCTGCCGGTCAGTGCCCTGTTTAGTCCAGCAACCCACCCACGAAGCACAAACAGCAGTACCTCCCACCCACAATAACTGTTTACTCCACCTGGATAAAGTAGCAGCTTATCCAGGTTCAGGTTCCTCACCACGGCTGTGCGGGGAGCTGGTAGACTGCCTTGGTGTGTTGCTGAGTGGGCAGAGACCAGCGGTACTCTGCCCTGGTGCCAGCGCTACCACTGAAGTCGCCTGATTGGGGCCTGGTTGTGGGAGGGGGAGACCGACCGTCTCCCCTCTGGGTACATAGCTCTGGGGCTGGGGGACAGGACCGACCGTCCCTGCCCCTTGGGCTGTAAGTGCAGAGACTACGGTCCCATTTGCACAGTTGCGGGGCTCAACATCTCCCCTTGGTGGGTTAGGCTGCCGCTGGAGAGAGGGTGTAACAAGCTCCTCTCTCTGGACTGTCAACTGCCGCTGGGGAGAGGGGTTAACAGGCTCCTCTCCCTGACACTCTCTCTGCTGGTGGAGAGGGGGACCAGTTGTCTCCCCTTTCATTCTTTTGTCCTGCTGCTGGGGTGTGAGACTGACGGTCTCTGCTCCCTGCAGGACACACTGCCGCTGGGGAGGAAGGACGACACCTTCAGCTCCCTGGGGTACACACTGTCGCTGGGGAGGAAGGATTGCACCCTCAGCTCCCTGGGGTACATACTGCTGCCGGGGAGGAAGGATTGCACCCTCAGCTCCCTGGGGTACACACTGCCGCTGGGGAGGAAGGACGGCACCTTTAGCTCCCTGGGACTTACTCTGCCGCTGGGGAGGAAGGACGGAACCTTTTGCTCCCTGTGATACAATCTGCCGCTGGGGAGGAAGGACGGCACCTTTAGCTCCGTGGGACTTACTCTGCCGCTGGGGAGGAAGGACGGCACTTTTAGCTCCCTCGGTTACACACTGCCGCCTCAGGGGAAGACGGCTAACCTCCTCGGATGCAGCCTCTACTCTGCTGCTGTAACACTCTTTCCGCTGAGCATACTCTCCGTCCATCCTTGAGTTTCGCTTAGCCATGACCTGGTTCCAGATCCCCTGGAATATGTCCATGGATACATAACCCCCATACTGGGCCACTCGCTGCCTCACCTCGGCCAGACCATAATCTTCAGCGTCAGAGCCTTCCATACTTGTCTGCTCCAAGTCGCTGGATACCTCTGCTGCCAGGGGCGCTGCACGAGTGCTAACGTTGCCCTCAATTTGTAACTCCAAGGAATTGGTGTTGTCTGTAGCTGTCCTTCTGGCTGTAGGAACGATCCCGCCGCTTGCCACCAATTGTAACGGACCGTTTCACTTACAAGAGGATAAAACCCAGTTTAGGCGATATCCCCTTTTTCCATAGACCAGCAGCTACTGCAAGCACCAATCTCCCGGACTGCAAACTGTACAAATCTTCCAACTCCCGAACTGGAAACACACGAACCCTGGAATAGCTGAACAGGAAAAGCATATAATCCGCTTACACTCCTGGCAGTCAGCATACAATCCAATTCCCCCAAAAACGAGATGACACATCGGTTTGAGGGTCAAGCAGAATCTCAGGTCTGGAACACCCAGCCTGCTTTTTATTACAGTTGTGCACATACAGGACACACCCATGGGGAGGCATAAAACAACCAATCAAGTAACAGTACAACCCACACATCCCCTCCCCTCAGATAAGCAATTAACATAATTACTACATACAGTAAAAATACAGTTTCCACACATACTCTGTAACTTTAAAACCATACATCACAGTCACATAAAAATACATATCCACAATCAATCCATTCAGGGGAACAACATATTAAAAAATGGCATGAATCAGACCAGGGGTTCAAACGTTAGTAAAAGTATCTTTTGTTCCCCCTGGCTGGTAGTATTTTAATCTGACTCAAACAGTAAAAGTAAAAACATCCCCATAATGCATCCTGGTTTCCTCCCTTCTGCCCTGGAGATAATTGGAGAAGTAATCCAATTATCTCCCAGGTCAAAGACAAAACTCCATTACACATGTGGGGACCTAAATACAGGATTATGTGTTAAAATATATAAAGTTACTTTTTATACATTAAACACAGACATGTAACATATCCCCAGATAGCTCAGGTCTGCGTGCACATTATTAGGTGAATGGCACGCAGACCACACAAATACAGTTTAATTGCAATGGAGCCAAAGTCTTTCCCATAGTCTTTCATTATATGAATAGGCTCCATGGCATAGCTATCTGGGGGTATCACTGCTCACACAGGGCAAGTACCGAATGGCCCCACTGTGTTTAAAGGGCCAGAATGAGTGACATGCACTCTGTTAGGGCCGAATACGTTTTGTAAAAAGGGCCCAATCTCCCAGGGCCATAGTCCAAAGGCAAGAGGCGGGCAAGCAGCCCCCTCCAAGGACACGTGGCGAGGTCAGTTTCGCCACACTTCTCCCCTTTACCCCCCAGACTAACAGGGTATCTGACCTCCTGCCGGTCAGTGCCCTGGTTAGTTCAGCAACCCACCCACGAAGCACAAACAGCAGTACCTCCCACCCACAATAACTGTTTACTCCACCTGGATAAAGTAGCAGCTTGTCCAGGTTCAGGTTCCTCCCCACGGCTGTGCGGGGAGCTGGTAGACTGCCTTGGTGTGTTGCTGAGTGGGCAGAGACCAGCGGTACTCTGCCCTGGTGCCAGCGCTACCACTGAAGTCGCCTGATTGGGGTTTGGTTGTGGGAGGGGGAGACCGACCGTCTCCCCTCTGGGTACATAGCTCTGGGGCTGGGGGACAGGACCGACCGTCCCTACCCCTTGGGCTGTAAGTGCAGAGACTACGGTCCCATTTGCACAGTTGCGGGCCTCAACATCTCCCCTTGGTGGGTTAGGCTGCCGCTGGAGAGAGGGTGTAACAAGCTCCTCTCTCTGGACTGTCAACTGCCGCTGGGGAGAGGGGTTAACAGGCTCCTCTCCCTGACACTCTCTCTGCTGGTGGAGAGGGGGACCAGCTGTCTCCCCTTTCATTATTTTGTCCTGCTGCTGGGGTGTGAGACTGACGGTCTCTGCTCCCTGCAGGACACACTGCCGCTGGGGAGGAAGGACGACACCTTCAGCTCCCTGGGGTACACACTGTCGCTGGGGAGGAAGGATTGCACCCTCAGCTCCCTGGGGTACATACTGCTGCCGGGGAGGAAGGATTGCACCCTCAGCTCCTTGGGGTACACACTGCCGCTGGGGAGGAAGGACGACACCTTCGGCTCCCTGGGTTACACAC